>NW_027111933.1:402011-427702 GCF_000696795.3 Halyomorpha halys | reverse complement strand
TTTAAATGTTCACATCATTAATGGATTAACTAATCTTTTTAATTTTATGTTTCTAGTTGTCAAAATATCAAAAAACTTTTGTGTACAACAGAATCGTTCGTTTTTTTTAAATCTATGCACAGCAATGTGACGTAATGCGAAGTACAATGTGAAAAAATTCGACTTATTAGAATAGTTCATGAAATCGGACTGTTATGTTTAAAAACTTTGAATGTAATGAGGAGATTTAGATGATAAAAATGTTCTTAAACAAAACAACAGCCACTTGTTGAAAATTTCCATCCTTTACATCTTTGGCATAGTTCCGTATAATTATTTTATTCAATGATTACTTGACACATTTAGCATTATTTACCTTTTTGACTTTGAAAAATACTGATGTTTTACTAAATCAATAAGTCAATACAAATGAAACAATTAATCGAAATGGGTGTCTAATACATGGAACAATGAGCTATCTGTTGGAAATTCTGCATTAATTATTTATTAGTTCTGAGCATTTTGTTAAGCTCAAGGATTTTCTTTTTTTAAACATTAAATATGGAATTGGTAAACATTAAAAAAAAATATTACAATGAGGAGAAGTAGGTTACAGGTTAGGGTGGCGGAGCGGTAGCTCTTACGTAGTATAAGCGTCCCGGCTGAAGTAAATTCTTTTATGGCTGCAAACAGGGTAAAAGAGAATATAGAGTTCATTACTCTGATTCGAGATCATCCTGCCTTGTGGGATTTAACTCATCATTTACATGCTGACAAATTAGTGTGTGATGCGCTGTGGGAGTATATTGGTAACAAATTCGGTATAAACGGTAAGTAACGCTTCACAATGAAAGGTTAATAATGATACATTTAAGGTTAGTGTTTTCATTGTTTTTTAAATTTACTTTGTATTGACAGCAAGATGCTTGAATGTTATATTTTTAACTTATTAATATATATTTGAATTGGTAGTTCTACGGAAATAATAATAAAAATAGAATAACGTCTAATGACCAATATTGACACTATATTTGATGATACTGTTTGTGTTACGATAAATTTATATACTTACTTAAGGAGAAATATGTATAAAAACCCGAAGCCAGCCATTTTAATTTGTTGGTGATTATTGGAAGTTAGTTTTGTGTTAGCCATAATCATAAGTCCTTCCGAGTGATAATGAAGAAACATTAGTGTTTTTTTATAGTTTCTTGAACTTATTTTTTATAGTTTCTTGAAGCATTAGTAATCCTAATATAAATCCAGTACTAATTTAAACTCAAGTTTCGTTTCTGTGAGATAGGGTTGTTGTGATTTAATAACTGTGAGGTTAAGTTTGTGTTAGTGATCTTCACTTGTTTATAAATATGGTATGCAATTATTTGAATTTATCAGTCTTATGTTTTATAACTTATAGATTAAAAAGTTCCTATTAGTTTTAAATATAAAAAATAACTATACATTTTGTTGATAGTTTTATATAATTGTTTGTTACATTGTATAGGTTGTTCCATAGTTTGTCATGTATTTGTATTGTTTTAACTTCTTTAGAAATCACATGATACTTTAATTAGTGTAATACTGTTTATGATATTTATTCATTTAAGAATATCATTTTGTGTGTAAAACTTATCGATTGTTTCGTTGTAACACTCAGTTTAAAAGACATAAGGAAATCATTATTTGCTTGTTAATTGTTTTAATCTGACTATATCCGAATTTAACTTGACTTGTAGTAGCTTAACATATTTTAGTTCAAGGCTAGATTTTCTTTAAAATATATTGTTGTTTGTTAGTTTTGTATAGTTACATCTATTTTCATCGGTTTTAAACGAGTAGTTTGGAAGATGGTCTGTGATGATCTATCCTTTGACTGGCAAGTAAATTTTGTTTTAATAGTAATAATCTTTTTCACATTATCTATGAACTTAACTGAGGACAGTTTCTGAAGGATACTTCTTTTTTAGTCATACAGTAACAAAGTTTACTCAAGATCTTATTGACTTTAATATATTATTATTGTTGGAAATAAAACAAATTTGTGTGAAGCACTTGCATTAACTCAAGTAATTGGTTAATTCTGAACTATTGTATCATTTAAACTGTGATTTTCACAATTTGGTATTTATTTATCTTACGTATAAGATGAAAGTACCTCTGGTACTTTTAAATTAATTGTTGTGAACTATTTTTAAGGAGATCATCGTTTCTCTTCTGTTGATCATAATTTTATAGCATCAGATTTGTTTGCCTGAAATGCACTTCTTTTAGTATTAATCAAAAACTAGAATTCAATCCCCGTTTCAACTGTATATAATCAATTTCTTTTTAAAATATCACAAGTATCGCTGCTATACATGTTGTATTACATCAGGTTGTTCTTATTTCACTAACATTATGAATTGGAAGAAGATAGTTGACCGTATGAAATAGATTGTAGAAAGATAGTCCAGATAGCAGTCAATAAAGGTATCAAAATAGTAAAAGAAAACTATTTATTGTTAACCAATGTTTCGCCGCACTTTGATTAAAATGCCTTGATTGAGTGACTTGACTTTCTTAAATGCACAACCTTTAATGACTTTACCTCTGTTAATTTTTGCATCGCCACTTCTTATAAATTAAATTATTTAAAATAAAGTAATCAAAAAAAGACATGTTTATGTAAACAAAACTAATTTTTATTTATTTCTAATAAAAAAATTTTTATATCTACTAAAATTTGAGAAAATATATTTTTTTCTTTATGTTAAGAGGGCCACATGAATTCTGCTAAATAATATGCTAAGAAATTCTGATTGTTTCTCTTCTTTTATTTTCTCATAATCTTTCAATTTTTTGCGTATTCGCTAATATCTTAAGATCAACTAAGTGATATTTATGCTTTGCAGTTTAATGTTAGTAGCATGTTTTAGCCTTATTTCAATGCTTTTTCTACAACTTCGTTTGTAGCATCTCAAATCTATTTTTCACCAAAATTCCAAGTCCTTCCGAGTGATAATGAAGAAACATTAGTGTTTTTTTAATAGTTTCTTGAACTTATTTTTTATAGTTTCTTGAAGCATTAGTAATACTAATATAAATCCAGAACTTATTTAAAATATCAAGTTTCGTTTCTGTGAGATAGGGTTGTTGTGATTTAATAACTGTAAGATTTAAGTTTGGGTTAGTGATCTTCACTTGTTTATAAATATGGTATCTAATTATTTAAATTTATCAATCTTCAATTTTTTGCGTATTCGCTAATATCTTTGGATCAACAAAGTGATATTTATGCTTTTCAGTTTAATGTTAATAACATGTTTTATCCTTATTTCAATGCTTTTTCTACAACTTCGTTTGTAGTATCTCAAATCTATTTTTCACCAAAACGATGATTCATTTCATGATCGTTTTAAGATACCTTCACTCTTGATAAAATTTCTTTATCTTGAAAGAACGCAATTGCTTTTTTCTTATCATTAGCCATGCAAAAAATTCTTTTTAATGTGTAATATAGTAAACTATGATTTTATATCATATTAATTGGTAATGAATATTTGAAGTTTTGCTTTATATGTTGAATTACATTAGGTTGTTCTAATTCACTAAAATTATTGATGTTTATATCCTTCATATTCTGAAATTTATGATTTTTTTTTTATGTTTATTGAATAAATGTACCTCTTTTAATGAGGTTATATTAAACTATTATTTTATACACAATAATTGGTCATGATTATTTGATAGGTTAGTTATAGTGGGCTACATTTTGCCAAATCATTAAGTCATGATAATAGAGTTAATGTTAATTAAAGAACAATATTTTTGCAATGAAGTCTTTCCTTAGTTGCATTGCTGGAAATGGTATACTTTGTTGTATACATCAGCTGAAACCTTTATTAACATAATAAAAAATTTATTTTTAGCTGTTGTTTTCCTAATACAATTCATCTTAATTAATCCCGTACTTAGTAATTATCTAACATTGTTTCCATAGTGGAACTTTTTCCATCTTTTCTAACCTTATTAATCCTATTCCATGAAAGGGTGATTGCAGTCATGTGAGCGAGAGGAGGTTATACTCCTTATTGCAAGTTATAAAGAAATTCAATTCTAAATGTTGTTTTTTATATTTGGAAATTTTTGTGAATACCTCTTCTTTTTTTCTTTTCTTTTTTTTTTTACTGATTTTCTTATCCCATTTTATTCATTTATAAAAAACATATTTATTTAAATTTTACTGAAAATTTTGCGTTTTTTTTCTTATGTTTAGCTTCTTTTTTTGCTATTATATGAATCAGTTTAGTTTATTCATATTTTTATAATAATCCATATGTTTCTCATACCTTATCCTTACAGTAAATCGGTATGAAATTCAGGCTTAATTTTAAATGAAATGAAATGACTTAGGCTTAAATGATAATTCGGGTGACAAATTATTTAGAATAATTTCTTAAGTAGTTAGGAGAGGTTTCTATTAGGAATGTCGCATTTTTTAAAGTAGTTTACTAAAAAAAAATATTACATTATACAGCCCAAATAGAGAGGTTGAATCTTGAGAACCTGTTCTCCTTAAACAGCATAAATAAATTTTTTATCAGTTGGTCAGAAGTAATGTTATTTTTTTATATTTTAATTTTAATGGTATTAGAATTTTCCATACAGCCAGGTATAAATTTATTTGTATTCCCATTATTTCCACCATGGTTGTGGGTCGAAGTTTTTTTTCTGAGACCACCACTTAATGAAAAAAGAAGACGCCCCTGGCCGTATTCGAATTAGCACCGCCAACAGATCTCAGAATGGTAGAGCCCCAGAAGTAGAGTTATTCTTCCACCGCAATAGTTAAATCAAGATGATTACTTAATAGTAAATCATTCAGAGTTAATTAATTATATATTTTTAAAAAATTGCTATTAAATAATTTGATCTTATTGTGGTCCATGTTCAGAGCCACACCAACCGGAAATTCTTAGTTAATTGTTATAAGCTGCTACTCTTTTGGGAAGGCTGGCCATAATCTCAGATGGGCAAATTGCTGCAAATGATTTTTTAAAAAATATTGATGTTGATAATAAATTATAAAGATAAATGCTTTCAGAAATTCATCAATTTTCTTTATTTTAAGCAGCTCGTAAATACCCTATTCTAATGAGAAAAACTGAGACTACTCTATCTGATCATTCCCAATTTCAGGTATATTATTTCTGGACTAAAAATAACCACTTGATATAAATATTTGAACTCTATTTTATCAAAATGAAAGACTATTTCTGTTCTTGTTGAAACAAGGGTTCGTAGATCTTTTGTGTCCATGAAATTTGTGAGATCTTGAGATTAAATAATGTTAGAATAACTGTTTCTGACTTTTATGAAATATTTATTATGATATATAAGCCTCGGGACCTCCTGGGGCACAACTTATGTTCTAGGAACAGTATTTCCCTACCCGACAGGTAAACAGAACTGAAGATCCAGAGTAAGTGAAGTAGCGGAATAGGTATTTTATTTGTTTTTTTATTATTAATTAAGACACCTAGGAAGCATCAAGAGTTGTAAAATAATAAGTCCTAGACTTTCCAAATTTGAAAAAAGTACCAAAGAGACAAAATATGAAGGAAGGCTGTCATAGAGTTTATAATTCTATTGTTTAGTTCAGCTGCTGACTTGGTTTTCATTTTTTAGCATATATTTATGGAGTACAAAAAAAGTAGGTGAAGTACACGCATCACACAAGTTTCACTTACCACCCTACATATGTGCCCAAATTTTGTGCAGACTGGCACAAAGTTATCGCTATTTTTGTTATTTAAAAAAACATATATATATATAAATCAGGGACTATAAAAAAAAAACTTTAGGACTTCTCATGATAGGATAAACTGTGTTCCTGCCAATAATACAACAGTTTAACAAAAGAGAACATAATGTAGCTGTAATGCAATCAGGACAGATGTGATCGAGTGGTCTCAGCTTTTCTCATTAAAATTTTATATTTATGTTTTCCTCGTTTATTATTCTTTAAATTCTTTAATATTTGTTATTTATCTATTGTTTACTATTGCTAACAATCAGTACTGTTTATGTTATCTAATAAACAAAATTAAAGGTACTTTACTGAAAGAATTTTTTTTAATTTGTGCTTTAAGCCCTGTTAAACTAGAGACCTAGCTGATATTAAAGAGCATTTAATTGTTCATTGACTTGGTGGGTTTAATCAAAATCATATATTAGAGTTATGTTCAAGAAAATCTAACAAAATGTGAAAAATCTATCCTATAAAGCAGAACTTTCAGTCAGTCGATTTTATCGAATAACTTGCTGTCGCATCTTAGGTATATACCTACCTTAAATATGTAATTTCAGTTTCGTACGACTTTATGTTTTTAAGCTAGAGTGTTCACTGCCAGATGCACCCACATTTTGCGATACTAGGTTTTTTGGACACAGAGGACCTCAAAACATGTACTTCCTTTGAAAACCCTAATTCAATTTTACACAATTGATATACTTTTCCTTATTTTATATTTCTTATATGGGTTAGTGAAAATTAGTAAAAAATTACACATCTTCACATGTTTAGTGTTGGCAAATAAGAGAACCTCCTAAACATGTAACTTTAGATGATGTGCTACAAAGCTAGATATTTATTATGATGAGAGTATCAGAATTTTTATGTTAATATTTTTCTGTTACCAGAAAGTTTTGCATTTTATTATCTGAGCCACCTTTTTATGGATCTACAAGGCTGAATGAAATGATTACCTAGCCATTAAAATTGGTTTTGGTTATAGTGAGGAAAACTATTCTGGAAAGTTGGGTCTAGTGGCTGTTTCGATTAAAAACAAACATAATTAATTAAGTGGAATTATCATTTAAAAATGATTCACTAGGTCAATTTTTACATTTTATATAAATAAATAAGTTTTATTGGGAGGCTGAGGAAAGGATTAATAAATATGTGGTAAACCTAAGTTGTAACTTTGAGAAATATTATTAATGTCAATAAATATGTGTAATAGAATTACGATTAGGCTGACCTATACTTGTTTAGGTATGATTAATTCATCTGGTTATTTTGTAATTATCTTTGTGTTTAAAAAAATAATTCAATTTTTATTCATTTTTGTCTCAATACATTTTATTTTTCTTATAAGTCCAACGTTTCAGCCAATCCGGCCATCCTCAGGGACATCTTAATACAATTTTGGAACTAAAATTATTTAAACACTCAACTTCATGCAGGCTATTCTGCCCAGGTCACAACAACAATTTCTAATTAGTCAACTATTACATTAAAAACAAAACTTAAAATTCATTTATCACAGTCCCTTGTTAAAACTTTATCACAACCTTGCTTGTAACCTTCCTCCACCTCCACTAGTAGAGGAAACCTTGCTTGTAACCTTCCTCTACTGGTGGAGGAGGAGGAGGAAGGTTACAAGCAAGGTTTTAAGTTTTGTTTTTAATGTAAAAGTTGACTAATTAGAAATTGTTGTGACCTGGGCAGAATAGCCTGCATGAAGTTGAGTGTTTAAATAATTTTAGTTCCAAAATTGTATTAAGATGTCCCTGAGGATGGCCGGATTGGCCGAAACATTGGACTTATAAGAAAAATAAAATGTATTGAGACAAAAATGAATAAAAATTGAATTATTTTTTTAAACAAAATTAACCAGTCTCAATAAAGTGTAAAGATTATAAATATATCTTTGTGTTGGTGACTAAAAGTAAACTTCCTAAAGTAAATAAGATATGGGATGATTTTGCTGATAATGTGTGTGTGTTTTTAGCTCTATTGCATTTCTTCTGTATGTGCTTGGAAAACATTAAAGATATGTCCAGTTCTAAGCCTATGTAATTGATTGACGGAGCCCATGGGGTTGTACCTTTAATAGCATGTTTTGAATTATGAACAGTCTCATTTTAGGGAATGTAGTAGCTTGTGTTTTTTAATCTTTTATTTTTTGAAGTGTTGTTTAAGAAGGGCTTGTAAGCAGTTAACTATTGTATATATTCTATTTAATGATGAATTATTATCTGTTATCATCAGCATAGAGTGATCTTTCTACAGATAGGTGTGAGGGAATGTCTGAGATAAATTTGTTAAACAGGATAGGGAAAAGGCAGGAACCTTGTGGAATACCAAGTTATAGATTGTGGGTTGCAGAATTAGTGTTGTTTATTGAGATGTAGAAGGATCTATTGCTGAGGATTCAAGGAGGTGAATGTATAGCATGGAAAATTGTAGTTTATTGGTTTATAGATGAGACCCATTTGCCAGACCTTGACAAATGCCTTTTTGATGTCATAGAGCATACCCATGCTTATTTTCATTATATTGTTTTGTGATATAGTTGGTAATTCTAGCTAGTTTTGCCACGGTTGAGTGTTTTGTTGACCTGGTCAGAAAGAGTTTTTCAAATCTTCGATAGTATATTTATATTCGGCCAATTGGTCTGTAATTACAATTTTTGTTGGGTTTGGGAATTAGAATGACTTTGGTTATTTTCCAAAATGGTGGTCAGCTTCTCTAACTTCTGTCAAGAAAATAGTGGCTTTTTATACAGGTTTTTAAAGACCATGGTTGGGATGGAACCATTTATGTCCGTCTGAAGCTGAGGAATTTAAGGCATAGGTCTTTGCAACCTTGAACTGCTGCGGTGCCAGTTCTATGAACGGCCTAGGGAGTCGACTTTAATTTCTGTGGCGGTCCCACGAAATGAAGAATTGGTTAGAATAGGGTGGTACCCTGTAGATACCCTTCCCTCCTCCTCACCCGTATGTCAGAAATGACCGGAAAGGGAGACAAAAATAATTATGGGTGGAAATTTAGGTTACACAGGTTACTTTACAGTTTTTTATCAAGTTCATGAACTTTACATTTGTGTTTTTTTTTAATTCTAGATCCGCATATTTAATTGGTGGTATGACTTGAGAGTGATTAGTGAGTATTTTGTTTACTACTGAAAAATTTGTCCCTGGGACGAAATTGATTGAGTGTTTGAGACCACTTCTCATATCTCCACTTTCTAAGTTGGTTTCTCATTTACAAGTTTATTCTATTGGAGATTGTTCGTGATACTGATTTTATTTTTTATTGACAAGAAATAGGCTAGTCAAAGGCTTGAGGTATTGTTATAAACATGACAGTTTTGATAAGTGTGTTTAATCATTTAATATTTACATCAATATCTTTAAGAATTTTAATTATAGGGTTGATATCCAAAGTTTCATTAATTATTATTCTGAATACTTGCCAATTTGCCTTTTTCAAAATGAATTTCAGAGACAGATTTATCGTATTAATGTTTTGGTTTTTTTATATACAAAAATTAACTGAATTGTGGTCCGAATTCAGGCTTGGTAGTGGAACAAGATGAGAAAGGTTATTCATATTTTGAACGAGCACCAAATCTATGATCATTGGTTTATAGCTGAGCCGGGACGGATTAAATGTCAGTTCGCTGGGACTATGTAATTTAATACATATTATACTCAAATAGGAAAGTTAATATTTTTTTAATTTTTACTGTTATAGCAGTTCTATTCCCTGTTCTTAGAATTTAGATCACTGAAATCTTGTGTTCTATTGCCTGTGAAATTATTTTAAGATTGGAAAAAATTTATTTGTTTGATGATATATAAGTTGCTATTGCTGTTATTCTTTTTTGTTCAATTTGAAATTGTATGCCAACAGCCTCAGCATATTTCAAATTTTTTATCAGTCTATATGTGTGAGGGAGATCGTAGCATACCAATATCATAACGCTACCGCCCACAATGTTTCTATCGTTCCTATATATATCTTGTAGCCTGGCACCGAGAACCTGTCTTAAGGAGATAGTTGGGTCTCCCTTAAAAATACAAAACTTCCATATTTTTTTACTTTGGACCATTCATATAATTTTTCCAATCCATTAAAATTGGTATTGGGGAAACTAGTTAAGTGGACTTAGTTATTCATTTCTTGGGACCACCAAGGAATAAATGTTAACTGCCCCAGATGAGAATCAAATCCACACCATTCTGAACTGGACACTCTGGTACCCTCTCCCTTAATGTGTTCAGGCTTCATGGGCTCATGAAAATTATAATAATAATAATCTTTATTTATTCTGGGATTAATCCCTTTAGAATAATATACAGGCATTAAAATTAGGCTTTAGAGCCTTAGAGTCAAGATGAAATTACAAAACGTCATAAAATAAAAGAAAACAATAAATTTGAAAAGTTAAAAATAAACAACAATAATTAGCATAATATATAAAATAATGATAGAACAAATAAAATAAAACCACATATATCATAAAACATAAGATGACTTCTGATAATAAATAAAAAGAAAAAAAAATGATAAAAAGTCACATACAATTAAACTAAAAAATAATAAATGAAAAGATATAATTTTAGGTAATGCACATATTTACAATTATGAACAAAAATCTGAGACATAAAATACAGAAAATATATAAACCGTTTTTGAAACTTTCAATTGTTATTCTTCTGGAATTTGGTGGACAAAAGGTAGTCGAAGAGACGGGATTTGAAGAGTGGAAGGGTATTACAACTACGAATAAAGGAGGGAATAGAATTTCATAGGGAAGAGGAATGGATAAGGAAAGATCTACCCAAGACTGCAGTTCAATGGGCAGTTACATATAAGTCTGAAGGCTGTGTGTGGTTATTGCGGGAATGCACTGAGGTTTTAAATTGAAGGAAATCAGAGATGAACAATGGACGGAGGGATTGGATAACTTGGTAGAGGAAGGAAATAAGAAAATATTTACGACGAAAGGAGGGGTAAAGCCACTTCAACTCTTCATAAAATCGGGTGACAGAGGCGTCTCTAGGAACCCCAAAGATGAATCGTAAAAAGCAGCCCCAGAGCCCCCAAATCAAACAGCAATAATCAAAGTGGGGGAATATTAAGTAATTACCAGGAGCTTGTGGGTTTCAAAAGGAAGTAGGTGAAAAAGATAATTTAAACGCTTTAGGGTGGAGAAGGTATGACAGGAAATATCGGAGATGTAATTTTTCCAGGAGAGAGTTCGGTCTATAGTAACACCTAGGTTTTTAATGTATGGAATTGTATTTGATTATTATTTAGGAATAAGGTTGGAACATGGTAAATAGTTTTTAGGAAGTGATTGGATCCAATTACGATTGCCTTAGTCTTCTCTGCATTCAACTTAAGCTTGTTTTCTTTTTCCCACTGACTAATTCTATTCAAGTCTTCTTGAAGCTTCTCTATGGCAACTAATAGGTCAGAAGGTGGGAAGGAAAGGTAAATTTGGAAATCATCTGCGTATAAATGGTATTGAGAATGTTGGATAAGGATAGGAAGATCATTAATATAGTGATATTATGATACCCAGAGTAGGGGATACCGATAAATCCTGAGGGACTCCACAGGTGAGGGGTCGAGTCATTGTTGGAGGTTTATCAGGAACCACTACATACTCGGAACAATTGGATAAAAGAAGATTTCGTAGTTTGGTAAGAAGGATGTTGTAGTCAACCATATCAAATGCTTTGGAGAGATCTAGGAGTATGAGGATAGTTAGTTTTGGTATTCCATGGCTGTTTGGAGGGAATGGGATTGATGAGGGAACGTTCTTCTAGTAACTTTGAGAGTTGGTTTTGAACAAAGCGTTCTAGCGGTTTTGAAAGGTTAGAGAGGAGAGAAATAGAGAGGAAGTCACTAGGTGAAGAAGGATTTGGGATTTAATTTAATGGTCGAACTAAAGCGATTTTCCAATGAGAAGGAAATGTGGCGTTTTGCAAGAAGAAATTGTATATATGATAAAGTACAGGAATAAGTTCCTGTTGCCTTTGTCTCCTTAAGTAATAATGCCCCATGAGATTTAAGAAAGAATTATATGAAGGAAAGGTCTTTGATAAATTAGAAGAAAAGAATGTATGGGGAGAATAGGAAGTAATTGCAAATAGAAACTTGTGATTACTTTCTTTGATATCAGTGGATTCTAAATGTCTTTTGGTATTATTGGTTCTGGAGTTAGTGGGAAAATTCGGACCTAGGCTTAATATGTTGGGAATGTTTGAGTGAATATAGGTGGATAAAATATTTGGAAATATTCATAACTTATTATCCATCTCTTTAATCTCTAATTTATATTCATTAAATTTTATTTCTTTATTTTTCATTTTTTGTTATTATTATTTATTTTACTTTTTTTTACTACTACATTTGTTCGACAATTTTATGCCTTTTGCCTCTTACCATTTATTTTGTCAGTTTAAACATTTTTTGCTGTCGTCTATCATTTAATTTTTTTTCTTAGATCAGCCCATCTTAATATATTTAACATTATCCAATACTTAAATCACTAAACATAACCAGTCATTTAAATCGTTATGTCAATTCTTAATTCTACTATTATTTATTTATCCAATACTTATTTAGAAATTAGTAGTACTTAAATCTTATTTAGATTGGAGGAAGTAGTCCAGGTGGTGGTCAATAAAGGTATCAAAATAGTTATCTTTTATTATTTTGATACCTTTATTGACCGTCACCAGGACTATCTTCCTCCAATCTACTTCATATGGTCAACTATCTTCTTCCAACTAAATCTTGTTTACTGTTAAAATTTAGTTTATTTTAAATTAATATATATGCTCATTTGTATACATCATCAACCTAACTGTTTCCGCTTGTAATGTATCAGGTTAGTCCATAATTTCGTGCGCCTTCTTTTTCTTTTAGCTTATGCTTGAGTCTTTCCCCTGCAATGGAATTAAATAGCTACCTGTAAGACGTCGAGAAATTTTAGATTCTGAAGAAAAATGTTGAATTTCGTTTTATTTATACTGTTTAAATACAATTCCTAAAATTTTGAAACAAAGCCTTAGAAATCAAAAAATAAATCACTCTAATTAATTAATTTAACCATCTTAATAATAAGGTGGAACCTTAGTATTTTGGTCTTGAACACCCTCAGATACACTTTACTTTAAGCCTGGCCCATAGAGGATGTTTTAAGTATTGATTGGTACGAATGCAACCCAATTAACACTTTGCATATAAGTGGAAGTTTGTAAACAGGAAATATTGTATTTATAGTTTTGGGGGTTTTGATTATTCAGTAAAATAAAAAAATTACTGGTTAGTAAAAAAAATAAATAGAAAAAGTTGGAATAGGAGTTATTTGTATTTTAAAGTTCAATGAAGGCAGTTACAAATGCTTTTATCCTCTATGTGTTTCAGCTTTTACTCATTAATTAGAAAAGTTAGGCTTGAAATCTTCTTTAAGATTTATTGTAGATTACAACGGGTCGAAAAGTGGAAAGCCTAATTACATTTAGGAATCATCTACATATAAATCAAAAAGGAGCAATTGAATCCAGGAGGTTTGAATATAGATAACCAATAGTATAGGAGACTGTTACGAACTCGGTAGAAACAGATTAGAGAAAATTCTGTAGTTCAGGTTTATTTTGAAAAAATTGAATTTTATTATTATTAGCTTGTGTTATGATCCAGCTATTGAATCAAAACTTACTCTAACATAGATTTCCAGCGTTCTCTGTTTTTGCTACTGATTTTCGGTTTCTTGTCCCAAATAGGGTCATTGCATCAGCAGTCACCCTATTCTCTCAGCAAATTTTAGGACATCCAACTCATCTTGTGCCATGTAAATGCTCCATGACTGGATTTTATATGGTATTTCATTTGGTTCCATTGTTTCTGTATGACCCACTCATTGAAGCTTTGACTATTTAATTATGGTACATACATCAAGATCTTTATACATGACACTTAATTCTGCATTATTCCTTCTTCTCCAGGCACCTTGCTCATGAATTCCACCATATATTCTCCTCATGGCCCTGCTCTCAAGTCAAGGACTTGTTCCTGGATTCTAGTCACTGTCAAACATTCTGAGCCATGGATAAGAGCTGGTATTTTTAGTAGTAAATTCCAGATCAAGGGATATAATATTTTGGGAAAGGTGGATTGACTTGAGAAATGTGTTGCTGGAATTGTGTTTTCAAAGAGATTTGAGATGAGAACAATATGATAAAAATCGAGGGGTAAAGCAGACTTTTATTTTAGACCTATATTATATTAGAATGATTAGTATGGATTTATATTACTCCCTATAGCCTTTAAAATCCAACTTGTGTCTGGTCTCATTGCTATCCGACTTTTAAGAGTCAACTGTTGTGCTTTTAATGTTATTCAATAGTCAGGATAAGCTATTTTCTTAGAGAAAAACTGGATTTTTGTTTAACAGATTGGTGAAACAGCAGAGAACCATTTCTAAGAGATGAAAGATAGTGTTTATTAGATTAACTAAAATGTTATGTTACAATTATACGAATATACAATAAAAAAAAATTTCCATGTTTTTCGAATCTTGAGATTTCTTGTAACTTGATATTACCTTAGTAATGGAGATTTGAACCTAATGCCCGTTTTTCCAGTATAGCGGTCATTTTCACATTATCTCCTATATCAATTAAGTGCTTTGATGGGACTGTTAAATTTAAGGACAATTTACAGCCAGATACGGAGCTTACATTCATATTATTGATAGTGTGTATGGTATTCAAATGAAGCTGTATTATTTGAAGATCTATGCAATTTGTCCAATTTCTGACAAAAATCATATTGAACTGAAGTTTTAAATTATTTTCAAAAGAAATCTGAATTTAGAATGCTTTGGACATCGAATGTCAATGATTTATTGAACTTTAAAGTTTGTTGTTTGCTACAAATTGAAATTAGTTCATTATATATGAATTTTTGTCAAAATGGACAAAATGAATTTTTATCTGGATCTCTTTAATTAATCTTTTCAAATGTTGGTCCTATTTTATTCCTATTGAGATAAGAGGTTCTGTAACTGTCTTACATTACTGTTGTCTTTTTTTTAATTTATAAAATTAAGTATACATGGTACAAATTGCTTATTCAATCCAACATCAAATCATGATCTTTTAATTTATTATACCCTAGTAAAAAACATTTAAAATTTTCAATTTTGAGTTATCAAGTTGTTGCATTGAGTGAGCAAAGTGTAAATCAGTTTTCATCTGCCCTCTTGTGGTTAATGATCATTTTTACAAATTATTATTATTTTTTTTAGGCCCAACTGCAAAATCCCGTTGGAAGAACCTTCGGGATAACTTCCGAAGAGAACTTCGTAGATCTTCAATTGGGTTTCATGGAACTGCAGCAGAAGAATACAATTCATCATGGCGTTATTTTAACTCTATGTTCTTTGTTAAAGATCAGCTTCGACAGAATAATATAATAAGTCCATTAGCTATGTCTAGAGCACAGAACCGCCTTGATGCCAAAGATGATCCTTCATCGAGCGTTTTGCCCAATGGTGAAGTAGATGATGTGGAAATTGTTGAAACTACACATGATGCATTTGTTAAGGAGTTTCCAAAGCCGTCCTGTTCTTCTTCTTCTTCAAAATCAACAACTACTAAGTCAGAAGGGGAAGATTTGCAAAAGCATATGGCAGCAGCAATGTTAGCTTCTATTGATCCTGATGTTGGTTTTCTCGCTTCTTTACTCCCTCATATGAGGTCTGTTAGTGCAGAAAAGAAGGCTTTACTGAAAAACCATATGTTACAAGTAGTACTTCAATATTCAGATAATGAGGAGATTGATGATAAAGTCTCAGATTGTGATGATTATAACTCTTATTCTGGTTCAGAAGAACCAGAAGCTTCCAATGTAAATAATAATGAGTCTGCATCAGTCAGTACTAATAAGAGAAAATTATTGATTGTGCAAGATTCAGGTGCCAAGAAAACTGCACCCGATGACTCAGTTGTGATTGAAGTGTAATTGTAAAAATTATTTTTTAATTTTTTTTTTTTGTAAATTTTATCTCTATTAAATTGTATTTTTAAATTATATATAACTTTCTTATTGTTTATTGGAATTAATTTAATTATCTTTTACCTTACATGCCTTTCCTGTGACAAGAAAACCATTATAAATTACTTTGAATAATTTATGCTTACCAACTTTTTATATGAGAGTGTTTATAAAGGTTTAATATTTTCTATTCTGATTATGTTTACATTAATTAAAGTTATTTATTTTATTAATGGTTATATTAATGGCATTGCTTTCACCATAAACAGAGGAGAGAATATTTTTTGTTAAAAGATTAAAGTAGCTGTTCAGGATAAACAAGTAATTATAATAAGAAAACAAAATAATATATTTTTGTATTGAAAATTGAGGTATGTTTTGGATCAGAACTCCGGCATCCTCATGTTGAAAATTGTATTGGTTCAGTCCCTATTACAGGAGGTATTTGGTTTCTGGTAGGTCCATGAAAATCTTCAAATCTCAATACTTGCTTTATTTGATGTGGAAATCAGCCAATTAAAATAAAGTGAACGATGTTTTCATATTTTATATAAAGCTTCTTAAAGCTAAGAGACTATTTACCTTACAGTCTGACTCACTTTTATTTTTTTATTCTTCACTGCAGTTAATTTGTGATTTTTTTTTTCTATTTTGTTTTCTACAATATAATTTTATTATCTGTAATTTATTGGCAGTTTTTTCTTTTTGTATTTTCTGTTTCTTAATTTCTACCTGAAGAAATTGTTATCTATTTTATTTTTCATTAGTTATATTTAAAATAGTATTATCTTTTTATTATTATTTTATAGTTTTTTTTTTTTGTGGTTATATTACACTTAATATTTGTTATTTCATTGTAGACTAAGATGTTTCATTTTTTCTTTTATTTTAAACTCTCATTTTGTTTATTATTTTACTTATTAGACATATTTTCTGTATGTCTCTAGACTGCAGTAGGGGTAAATTAAAAATACAATTAAACAGGAATCTCAGGTGGCAGGAAACCCTTAGTGAACTATGTACATAAAGTTCTTACTAACCAATCTCAATGTACATTTATTTTAAAACAAAAAGATTTTTTGAGATTAAAAACTTCATGGTTCTAATAATTGAAAGACAAAAAATCAGAATACATAAAGGGACTTAACAAATACTTTTAAACTTGTTAATTTACTGTGATTCAATTTTGGTGATAGTCAAAGAATAAATTGCATTTATACCTTTCCTTAATCTCAAGAAGGCACAGAGTTGGGCAAATGTTATTTGAATGACCAGAGACGAATACTTTTTTATTCGTCAATTTTCTACTCCAATAATCAATTATTCGTTCAAAAACATATGATTAACCATCCGATTACTTTTTTATTCGTCATTATTTTATACGAATAATCAATTATTCGGGCAAAACAATTCTTCGAATAACCATTTGAATACTTTTGAATTCGTCTATTTTATAGAAAAATAATATCTTATTCGAAAAAATAAAATGATTCACCGTCCGAATACGTTTGTATTCGTATAAAGACGACATTTTTTGTCTTTCAGCTATACAAATATATATTTTATGAGCGCGTATAGATTAATTTTAACTTTTTTGATGTTAAAAACATGTTCTAACGAAACATGTTAGAAATCAAGAAAGTTAAAATTAAATCGATACGCGATGTTAAAATCTATAGCATTTTCATATTCTGCATATCCAGAAACCTAAAAATTGGCCCCTATGTGTTAGAAATAAAAAAAAATTAAAATAAATCTATATGGGATCTTAAAATCGATAGCATTTTCGTTTTTTACTCATCTAAATATGTGAAATGGGACCTTCATACACTAGAAATTGAAGGTGGTAAAAAAATAAGTGAATTAAAAAATCAAATTGTCATTAGACTAATTTTTTATTCGATTGAAATAGTACTTTAAATATGCGAATAAAAAACTATTCGGATTGTTTGGTCGTATTTTTATTCGAATAAATTTTTATAAATAAATAATAAATATTTATTCGTCTCTCATCAATCGAATAAAAAAAGTATTCGTTTCTTGTCAATCGAATAATTTTTGCCCAATTCTGGGAAGGCATATGTTCTAACAATAAAGTATAAATAATCAATCATGGAATCGATTTAGATGGGTATGGCATTTATAATTATTTGATTTATCGTTGCTCAGAGCCTGTCACAGTTATTTTGAATCCTCCTAACATTCTTGAACTCTCTTCTTCTGGATACTTAAGAAGTCGCTTTCAGAGGCTTGGGTACTGGCCTCTTCACTCCTAGATTCACTGCATTTAATTATGCAGACGATAACACTGCTTTCATAGCAGCATTCATCTGTTCGTCAATCACATGTCTATTTATTCCGTATCTGAATAATTATTGGTATATGGCGGAGAATTCGCGACCTCCTCTTGAGAAGTATTAACGATTTCAGAATGGTTCTGAATTCTGTCTTTTTGCGAACTCGTTTGTATAGACTGTTCGTCCTCTTCTTCGTCCAGACAGCTATGGAGTGTGCTCAACATCATTTCCTTGAACCTCCTTTGCCTCCTAGGTCGAAGTTTTTTAAAATCGATGAACAGACACTTGAAGAAATCGAAATCTGGATCCGCAAGTGGATCCCCTCGGATCTTGAACTGGTGGAAATTCATTTCGTTCGATGTGTACTTTGATTGTGACAACTTCTTCTTCTTGGGTGGTTCATACACTTCATCCTCGGATTTGAATTCCGTGACGACCATCGGGAGAGATTGGATGTTTTGACTATCGCTGCTTTCTGGGTCTTCTTTGAACTCGTGGATCACTTCCAACGGGAGTTCCTCGAAGGGCTGTTCCATCTTCCTGGTCTGACTCATAAAGGGATCCAGGAACCTCAAGTTGTCGGCCAAGTACCACTTTTTTTTCCTCTTTCCAGTCAGGGGTGAAGGTACATTTCGGGTCGTTCTGAGGTATCTTGAATAGCAGTTTCGAATGTTGCACCATTTCAATTTGCAATGGGCCACTGAAACAAATATAATATAGATAGTTAATATTCAACACATTTGCATCATTAACTTGTAACTAACCTAAATCTATAAAAAATGTTTGTGATGAAAGTAAATAAAACTAGATCCCTTGTCAAAATTTAATTTTAGTCTAATAACTTTATTTTCTTTGAGAAACTAATATTGGCAAAAAGCATTCTGTCCTTCGCTTTTTTCCACCCTTATCTGATCATTTCTGACATACGGGATGGAGGTAGTGTATAACCTAGATGTACCCAACTTATCATAACCATAGTGTTCGAGTTTGCATTATATGGGACCGCTAAGAAATAAATGTCAATCCACCCAAGCCGGAATCAAACCGGCGTCGTTGCTAAGGTGACGCCTCAAGTCCTTCAGCTACAACAGCCTTAATTTTTTCCCTCAATTTTATTCAGAACACGTCAATATACAATGTCAAACAATTTAAGGTTAAATTCGAAAACAATATGTGATGATTGGTTCCTAAAGCACATCTGTGCTTCTAATACCAGGAAACATTTTACGTTAATTAATAATTCTAGGTCTCTCCATCAGTTAACAAATATTTCAGAGGTCCAATTGAAAATATTCAGTGATAGAAGGGTAATTACTTTAATCCACGAAATATTTTTAAACATAAGCAAGGATAAAAAATATCCAAGCTCCAAATGTAATAATACTCAAAAGAAATGTAAGCACTTATTAAATGTTCAAATAAAATTTTAAATAATTATGAACTATATACCATATTTTATACATTTATATAAGCTACTTGACAGCAGGAAGAATATAAAAAAAGTAAATCGGTGGGGGAAAAACACAATCTTAATACCAAGTCATGTCTGCCTTTATCATCGAAACGATCCCCACCTTATATATACCTCTACAAACTATTATCTGATATTGTTTCTGTCTACTAATATCAAAATTAATAATCATTTTCACCATCTGTGATCAGAAGACTTTCCAGCCTCCGGAGATGCCTCTGCGGCAGGAAGTTTTAGTTGTTCGGTATGCACTCTCGTTCATTCAAACTTCCTATAGTAACAGTGTTGTGCTTTCTGATCACGGTCGCCCTAAATGGTTCCTCATAACAGTGCATGCATTTCCTGCAATTGGTTCCCATCTTTCGATTGGCCACCTTCTCTATTTTAATATAATATAATATTATATAGTATAATATAATATTATACCCCTGTCATGTCCCTAAGGGCTAAGTTTTGTTTCACTGCTCGTTTCATCTTTTCCTTCTCGATGCGCTCTCGCGCCCTAGCCCACAGACTTATCATTGCCACGGCGTTACTCACAATCTCTCCATCCTCCGACGGAGGAACGCGCAGACCAAAAAGAATCTCGAACGGGGCCGGTAGTCGTGTGGATCGAGTGATAGTGGGCGGCTGTTGCCCGTGGCATTGTTTCCTCCGGTTCTAACCCTTTTCCCACCTGATAAACCCACAGATGATCGATTAGTGTACTTTATAAGCGTTCTATCCCCCTCGATTCTTAAGGTGTCATACCACCTCCAGAGTTTTCATCTACCCTCTGATACAGGCATTGTCATTCTCCCGGCGTCCGCCGGAGGAAATTCTATTTGGGATCCCATACAACTGGAACCATGTACTGAGAGGTATTTCAGCTGTCGGCGTTTCCTCTGGTTGAGTGCGGGCGGGTACTTATCAAATTCTGTGGTAAGGCAAATCTCAGTTTCCAATGACTTTCTGCGATGCGACACATCCCCTACCAGAAATATGTTTTCCGCAGAGCCTTTAATGGTTAATTTTGCCCTAATGTTATACTTGCGTAACCTCTCTCTGCCTTTCCCTAGGAATTCCTTCTCGGATGGTTCAAACCATCATCGCCCACCGGATGAATTTCTCATCCACTCCGATCTCTTCTGTTGTCCACAGTTTTCTAAGCTTATCCCAAACTGTGATGTCCCCGAGATATATGTGCTATGTATTTTCGGATTTGGATCCATTACGTAATACTCTATAAATTTGGTCCTCTCTGGCGCTCGGTTATGATCATATAGTTACGAGAGCATTGTTTTAATATTTGCTATACTCTCTCTACCTTCGTTTCCCCCACGATTTCCGCTGGCCTCCCTTTCCGTCACCCACCTACACGTACCCATCCCACCATCTGATCTTGCCTTCTGCTGTCCCTCCTCATCTGGCGTCCATTCTCATAAAAGCCGTTTCATCGGATGGTTGTCCTCTTGAGCATTAACCGTTATGACACCGATAGCCAATCCGCCATCACATTCTTCTTCCCGGGCTTGTAAACAATTTCCTCATTCTAATGGTTTATGGACTGCTTTCATCGCGACCTCGCCGAGGACTGCTTCAGCTTCTCTACCCATTAGAGAGGTCTTTGGTCCGTGTGAACTCAAAACTTCCTTCCGAAAACGTTACATCTAAAATGGTCAATAGCCCAAACTATCCCAAGTTACTCCCTTTTCAGGGCGCTATACTTATTTCAGCTGAAGTGAGTTGTCGGGCAGATAGGCTTCCGGACGGGAGCTCTCCCCACCATTCCGAACGCAAGTTAGAAATGGACCTCTCTTAACAATTGACATAATGTTCTCCTTCACCGGCGTCAATATTAGCTTTGCATCTTTCTTCAATAAATTACATACTTCTGTGGCATCTTCTCTAACACATGTGTTATTATACGGTTCCCATTATGTGTTCATGAGTTTACGAAATATGTCCGGAAACTTGCGGAGAGGAGGGAGAGTTACAGTTGACAGAGGGCCATATCAGCTGATTGTATCCATCAATAAGTTAAAGACTGAAGCCCGACATATCATATTTTAATACTATCCTGAGATGTAAATGGAGGAATTATTTCTCGCACCTTTTTTTGTAAATTTTTATCACTCTAGATGACCTATGCTTTCATATTTCATTGATTAAATTTTAAAAAAAACAAAAAAAAAAACCTCAGATCATTGCACAATGCATTATTGTTTGAATTAATTATGTAATCTATACCAGTAAGTAACAAAAAATAAAATATAAAACAACCGGTTTCGGTTAAAGTGTAGTACAAAAATTGATTATCGTCTCATTTCTAATGTTGATCTCATTCGTACCCATTTAGGCAATCAATTATCTTTTAAATGAGCATGTAGAATGTTTTGAGTATTATTATTTTGTATTATGTTTTGAGACAAATTAAACAAACCCTTTAACAAAAACACATTGACCGAGGTTGACGGCACATTATCGTCAAGCCGTAGTGGCTTGGGAGCACGTATGGCGATAAGCTATCGTCAAGGGAGGTCACTTTTCTAGCACGAGTTCGGGGTGGTGGGGGGAGCTTCCGTCCCTCCTTTTTCACCTTGGATTGCCCTGAACTGTTAGTTCTTCACGGCCGCTCTATTTTACTGCCTTAAAAGGTTTTTACACTCTTTAAAAAAATTAAAAGTAAGTTATTATTTTTTCATATTTATCTATTTGATTTTTAATTTATTTGAACATTCCTTAAAAGAATTCCTAAATAGAAAAATAAATAATATTTAGATTCAAATGTTTTATTTGAAAAAAAAAATCAATTATGAGGTATTAGGAGCATCAGGACAAAAAAAAAATCATTTTATTTTACTTTTTTTTTTTTGGCATTTATCATGATTGATTTGCTTAATGTTTTTGCTAAGCAGAATTTTTTATTAAAAATGTATTATATTAGATGAAAGTATATATATTAGATAAAAAAAATCTCCGATTACTAGCTCCTAAACATTCAATGGTTCTTTCCTTTTATTTTTTGCAAGATAATTTCTGTCTGTTTCCAATTTAAACTTAAAAACTGTTTTATTAAATTTCTTTTAAGATGCCGAAGCGACCATCAAAATCGCCTACTCCCCTGAACGAAAGCAAAAGACGTCAGGTGGAGACACCTGAAGAAATTATGGAGGTAGTACTTCATTCTACAAGTGATGAAGAGGATTTGGGCCACTTTTCCGATGACTCTGACGATCCGACCCTAAGAATCCAGGAGATGTCATCAGGAAGTGACTCTTCCGATAGTGAGGAAGAAAGGGGAAAATCTGGGAAAACAGGTACTATCTTCGATGCATCTCGAAACCCCCCAGTCAGCTCGACGGTCCCAGTTCCCTCAGATCTAGCCGACATACTCCCCGAGCCTTCTGGCTCCAACCCTTTACCGGACCCATTCCTACAGCCCTCACTGTCTGTTCCAAACCCTAGTCTTATTATTTGGCAAGATGATAAGCCAACAATACCTCCTATCCCTTTCACAGGAAATCCAGGCTTGAAGGTCAAACCCCCAGGTACAGATCCCATTCATTATTTTCTAATGCTAGCTGCTATTGAACTGATGGAGCTAATAGTAGCCCGAACAAATGCCTACGCTCACAGGTTGATAAGTGCTGCTACTGCTCCTCGTGCCCGTATATTACAGTGGAGAGACATAACAGTAGCAGATTTCAAAAAATTTTTAGGCCTCATTTATTTAATGGGTCATGTTGTTCTGCCTTCTCATTATCATTACTGGAGGCAGATATTCCCTTACAATTTTCCAACATTCCCGTCAGTGATGTCCAGAGATCGATTCCTCAGAATTTTGCGATGTCTACATTTTGCTGAACCTCCGCCTACTAACAGCCAGGTTGAGCCTGTAAACAAAATTAGGCCATTATTGAATTTCTTCCATGACAAAATGGAGTCAGTATACTACCCCCAGAAAGAACTAAGCATTCATGAAGCTGCGATGCACAAATATGGTTTAAAATTATATATGCTGAGTCAACCTAATGGCCTAGTCTTGAAGATCTTAGTCACTGGGTCCAAAGACCAGCATGTTAGTAAGAGACACGCTGCAAAAGTCGTTAGGTATTTGATAGACAACATGTTAAAAGTCGGACATTCCATTTATGCAGACAACCTTTACAATAGTGTTCCTTTGGCTCATGAACTTCTCAAGGACAACACCTATTTGACAGGAACCTTGGCAAAGAAAAGAAAAGATAACCCACCTGAGGTTATTGAGTCAAAGTTAAATCCTGGTGAATTGAAAGAAAAGTTTACTGATAAAGGAATTTCGGTCTTCAAGTGGCGTGCTAAACGAGATGTTATAATGGTTTCATCTGAGTTTGATGGCCACATGGAATCGATTCAAGTAAAAGGAAAGGACAGCCAAAAGCCTGAGGCTATTATAAATTACAATAAATTCATAGGTGGTGTTGATCGCTCCGATCAGCTTTTGGCTTATTGCCCATTTGAGCGGAAAACCCTGAGGTGGTATGCAAAGGTAGGCATCCACATTTTTCACATAATTATGAACAATAGCTACCAGCTATTCCAGAAGAATACTGGTAGCAATATGAAGTTACTAGACTTTAGGGACCGAGTAATAGTAGAATTACTGGGGGGTCCTCCACAACTACCTGAACCAGTAATTCATCCTGCTGTAGCGGTGCATCTCCCGTCTAAAGTTTCCCATGCCGAGAAGAAGCGTTGTCGGCGTTGTTATGAGAAGAAGAAGAGAAAGGACGTACAGATAATATGCCCACGATGTCCAGGGAAACCGGGTCTATGTATGGAACCGTGTTTTCGGGAATTTCACAATTACCCCTAATAATGTAAATAATTGCTTTGTAAATATTATTTAGTTTAGTCGTTATTGTAATCCGTTTTCCCTCTCTTGTAAATAGATTTGACCTCCTCCAAAATGTAAATAGATTTTCAAAACCAGATCCTATATATTTTTCTGGGTTAGTCAAGTATAGTTTTAGATAATAAACAGTATTTATTGTTTTATAGTATTTTGAATTTTTTATTATCAAATTTATTTGTCAAAAAACATAAATCTATTTATTTATGTATTATTTTATTTTACACGCTTCCATCAACATTTTTTACATGTTCAAACGGTGTTTTTTTTTAATAGAAATTTTTTTTTACATTGTTTTGGATTATTTCACGTTCTCTAAATGTCTTATTGTAAATTTGGTTGTACACAATAATTTTCTAGAGTCCTCATTGAATAATTCAGGGAGACAAAAATGCAAAACATTCAGTTGATTGTATTCATAGATTGAGTGGCATACGAATATGACGAAAATTAAAGTTAAAAAAAAACAGGTGTTTAAAGTTTAGTTGGCTAAATATTACATTTAATACATTATATTATGGTTATTTAAATTATAAGAAAAAAAAGGTGTTAAAGGTATGAAATGTTAAAAATATGGGTGAACAATTCTATATGCCATAAGTAATAATCGTCGCGTTCCAATGAACTATGGTGCAGTCTATCAAAAAACCTGAGTTTTCAATAAATAATGACAAAATGGGCGAGAATTTTCAAATTATCTCGAAAAACTGCTTGTAAAAGGCTTTACAGTTATTTTTTAAAGTTCTGTTGGTTCACGAGGAGTTTGTAACATATCACGAAGTGTGTGTAAGCTTAGATTTAATATTTCAAAAATGCATTAGAAAATCGGGATATTGTTTTGATGCGAGAGGTGGGGATTTGATTAATTTATTTTTTGATTTATCCAAGACTCGCGTGTAAGTAAATATCCACATGCAAGTCTGATTCGATCTTTTGTGTTTAAATTTTATTTGACTAATATGGAATCCTCATACAAAACTGAAAAGACAGGAAACTACTCGTCGACTCCGACTATTACAACATTTACTAGACAAACGGTCTAAACTTCCAATCCATTACAAAACTACTGATCTACATGACTATTATAAGGCCTGTCTGGACTTACGGAGTTGAGCTATGGGGCTGGAGCCCCAGCTTTTTGGACTAAACAAGAGTTTTTTTGAGAGTTTAGTGGAATAAACCATCAAATTCCTCTTCGAATCCAATCCTTACCACCCAAAATCC
>NW_027111933.1:398010-401537 GCF_000696795.3 Halyomorpha halys | reverse complement strand
TTTTGTGATTTAAGAAATGGGATGGGAAAATTTATAATCAAAAATGTATTATTTTTCGTTTACTATAAAAATTTATATTTTAGATTTTCTCGAGGTAGTTATAACAAATACTAATTTTACATTTTAAAATATACAACAGTTAACCGAAAGATAATCGAATCATCGTGCAATCGGAAAGGATCGGTCTGTCTCGGGTTTTCCCGTTCGAATTAGATATATCTTTTTCTTTTTTTTTCTCCCTTAGTTGTTCATAAAAGTCTTGTTATTTTGTATTTATACATTGTTTATTATTGCAAAAATTGAGAACTAGATATTTTATATTTTTTTTAATAAACATAATTAAAAGTACTTTAGAGGACCATTATTTGAAAATTCAGCATTTAAGCCCGTTAAACTATTTTAATAAAGATAAGACCTATCTGGTATTAAAGAGCACTTAATGGCTCATTATTGATTCACCGAGTTTAATCAAATACGTTTGAGCTATTTTGGAGAAAATCGAAAAAAATTGAAAAATCTATTTTATAAAGTATCACTTCAGGTCTGTCGATTTTAGCGAAGAAGTTACTGTCACATCCCAGGCATATACCACCCTTAATTATGTATTCTCAGTTTCGTACTTTTCGTTTTTGAGCAAGGCTGTTCATAGACACACACACCTCATTTTACGAGATTGGTTATTTAGACTCAGAGGACTTAGTAATTGGAATTAGAATTTTTTCACGATAGCAATTCTTTTCCTTACTATATATTCCCTACATAGGTAAGTGAAAGTAAAAAGTGTCCATTCCTTTCGAAATTCTAGTCAGATGCGGGGGAAAAGCCTAGAAATTGAACGAATCATTAAAAGATAATACTGCATTTCATTGTTGTGATTTATGGAAGATCAATATATGTCCAGCAAGGTAATTCCCGAATCATCTATATCAGTACTACATTTTTTAGTTAACATTTGCTTACTTTTGAGTAACAATTTTATAGGCCAAAGTCACCATGAAAACGGAGCATCAAATATTTATTTCAAAATGTGATCTTCCATATCTACTTTACCTTCTGCTTCTTGTAAAGGTAATTAAAACATTGTACCCAGAAAAGGTTTAGTAATAATCAATAATAGTTAAACGTTTTAGCAATATTAACTTTTATAATTCTTAAAACCTAAACTATAATAAAATAAAGTTATAATAAAAAGTACGGTTGGAAGGAAAAATAATTTAATTAATTAATAATTAAAAGTGAATTTTTGTAATAATTACTCAACAGCTAATCAATAAATCAACAAAACATACTATTATTTCATTTATATTTTTATTAAATTATACACACTTCTATGGGGATTCAAAAATAAACTTGTCAAGTTAAATAAGCTTTTATTTAAAGGCTAGTTGTTAACAAACAAGGTTCAAATAGCAGCATGAATAAAACAAAAAGGATACATCTCCATGTTATACAGTAAAATTAAAATTATATAAAAACTTTAAAAAAAAAACAAAAAATTAAATAAAATTTAAAATAAGATAGTTCTCAGTTATAAAAAAAATAAAATGAAAATTTTACTGATAAAAAAAAAGAAAATTAAACATCAATAAAATAACAAAAAAGGTTTATTTCATGGAGTCTTGAACTCAAATCTCAGACTTCGCAGGGAGCCTCGTCTTCACTGAAAATGGTAATTGCAGACTATGCCCCACTAAGGGCTGCGTTACAACCAATTACTATGACTATTATTGTTCCTGATGAATTGACTCTGCGGACTTGGTCCATGACCTTATTTCATTGAGTGACCTAAACTTGAGGACTTGCTCCTTAACACTATCTAGCAGGACTTGGTCCCTTGGCACTGTCTAGGATTAAGCAGTTATATATACACCCACTGTATACTGACTTAATACTTACTATACATCCTACTTCATATACATATAAGCAATATATATTATGTGTATATGAACGTAAATATATACAAGTTTATAATGTTAAATGTTCGTATGTATATATTTATACATATACGTTTATAAAAAAAAAGATATATACATATATATATTGTTTTAATAAGGTTTCTCACAATAACATCATAAAATGACAAATAATTTGTTTACAATATTTTTTTCCAGCTTTATTTTAATTCAGCATATAAAGAATAAAAATATAAAATAATTAATCAATTATGTTTATTTGTAGTTATTGAATTAAATAAAGTAATGTCTAACCGAAAAAAGAAGAGAGAAATGAAGGCCATTATCAAGGTCATCTCATCAAAGGATATATTCTTTTCTCATTTTCAATATATTCTGCAGAAACAAATTTTCCTTCCTTTCAAACTTGACGATTCACTTCGAAAAGCTATGTTCTTAATTTCGACTATTGGTGTTTACATCAAATGGAATTAATTAAATTAATAACGCAATTTAAGTTTTCAAAGTTATTTAGTTTGTTTATAAATTAGCCACCAAATATACATTACAATAATGAAAAAACGATAAGAATCATTATGGTTTATAAAACAAATATTATTAAATAATCCAAAAAAGTTACAAAAATGATTAGTTAATTTTTAGCAGCATATGAATTTATTAAAAACATGTACTAAATTCATAATGAAGTACAAAATATTTTTTGATAGAAACTCAATTTCTATCATTTATTTTTAGTGCTTTTATGGGTGTTTAATTTTAAATTTTACTATACCTGAAAAAATAGGCAGAAATAAAAACATTATGGTGGCTGAGATTTAAAATAAATAAAATATAACATAAACAAGTGAATTAATAGCTAACATTTAGCTCCATCACTATTATTTAATGTTTAAAAACATATTTATGAAGTGTATGATCAGTAACTGTATCAGTGTTTATTAATCAAGATAAGCATTTTTTTACGGATTATGATATTTTTAGTATTCATAAACTAGAGATCATACAAAAAAAAAATGTTTACTAGTACGGCTCTAAAGAAAAGTAATTTAACAACTAAATAAATATGATATTTTAAAACATAAGTAAATAAAAAATATTAGTTAAGGTTTGGTAGCATTTTAATTCATTATTTATTGCATATTTAATTATTTATTAGAAACTAGAAATTAAATTGGATAAAATGAAAAATATTTTTATTTCTTATTATTTTTTTTTCCTTTGTTTCAAATTAGAAAATAAGTTAAAATAAAAATATATACATATTTATTTGTATTTTTTTTTAAATTGAGTATATTAAAGTCAATGAATGCAGTTTCCAAGGTTATCTTAATAAGATAATTTTAAATTGAAGGCAGTGGAAAATTCTTTGTGTAAATTAGGTTCTTGATAATTACAATTTCCTTTATTGGTAAGAACTATACATTTTATAGCATAAATGTCGACAAACAGTCGATTAATAGATAAACGGTCGACAGTACGGTTTAAAAGATACACATGATTTAATTATTTATGATGGATGAAGTCATAATAAGGACTTGAAAATTATGTTTCTCAAATTTACTGTCTTAATTTTTTTTTTTTAGTTCTAAAATAAAAAGATTAGCAATTTGAAAT
>NW_027111933.1:386335-397555 GCF_000696795.3 Halyomorpha halys | reverse complement strand
TTTTTTTTTCATTACCATCCTCCAATCCCATTGTTTGTCCATTATGATTTCAACGCCTCTTTTCTTCCCCTTTTTTTTTTTATCTATCGGTAAAATTAAATTTTTTTAACAATAAATCTTAGCATGTTGATAATAATACCTGAAGTATTCATCCTCACAGCTATTTCTTCCCATAGTGCGTCAATCAGTTCCCGGTTGTTGTGTTCCTTAATAGTGAAGTCATAGATGGGACGCCTCTCGCTGACCAGTAATACCAACCTCTCTGCATCGCAATCCATCCCTCACTATTACCATCCAAGAACCTCACAGACCTGCAGCTCGAGGCAGACTGGTTCTGTCGTGTCTGTCTGCTTTGTCTTGTCTTCCCCCACTCTTGACTCCCGTGTCTGTCCCGGAAGGTTTCTGTCGATAACAAGTGAGGAAATGTACACAGACCACGTCTTCGTATGGCAGACATGGATTTCTTTTAATGATGCACTAGTAACAATGGTGCTTGACTTTTCATGAACAAAAATATCGATTTTTCATGACTGAAAATAACAGAAAATAGATACTTACGACATTCATTGGCTTATAATATTAGTACCAGCTCACATTAAGACAAAACCACCAAATAATCGATTACTCTATGGTGGAATACAATCTTCAGGTGGTGACTTACATATTTTCTTTTCATCATTTAGGAGTTCGGATTGCTGAAACCGCCATACATATTGAAATTATATAGATAACTTTTATTAAAGATTCTTTCTTAAGAATATCTAATAAATATTCTTCTTCTTTATTTAATTTTTTCTACAGGCTAAAAAAATAATATAGAATCAAAGTGCAAGAGCTTTGTGTAAATATAAATTAATTGAGAAATCAATATTCCAGAAAAACGGAAGTTCTATAAGAAGGTATATGATTATTATAAGATCAAAATGACAAATCCATGATTGTTCAGCTAATCCATTGTGACATTTGAAGAAATATGACCTATTCATTTTTTGTTCTAGTTCATTTCCGTGAAAATTGTGTGCGTAGTCTACAGGCATACATGCTTCATTACATTTTCTTGGTTGATTGCATCCCGAAAACAAATTTTGGTTCAGAAGGCTGAAAATTAATTAATTTTCGTAAACAACAAACCTTATAATGCCAAAAGGCAATCCAAGGTATCCTTTACACCCAGCTATACATATAGCATTCCTCCTATATGTACATACCAAATACCCACTAAAATCTTCACAGGAGGGTATGAAAAAAACAACAAAAAAACAACAAATATGAGCGTTCTCTCCTCTATATATATCTAGGGCACCAATTACGTATGTATATATTTAGATATGTATTAATAATGGTATTTATCTATTTAATAAAGGAGGTAATAAGAAAATATATATATATATTAACTTTATTTACAACAATCATTACAATAGAATACGAAAATCCTGTTATTACATTCCTTAGTTTGTAGTTCTCATCTCTCACAGGCTTGTTCCATCTTCAGTTCCTTCATGATTTGATTATGTATATTAAAAGTTAAGACGAAGGTTATGTTGAAATAAATAAAGCATTTATTATTTATTAAGTATAACTAAGTACTAGTTTTTACAGAATTTTTAATAATAATCATGATATAAAACACAAATTTGCTTCCTAACCAAAGAAGGTTAGAAGCTATTTATTCAAGTAAAAATTTCCCCTCGCTTTTTACGTTTGAACATAGAGAAACAGATCTAATTTCCTTGTCTGTCTGCAGTCAAATACTGTTTTTCCGTTCTACAAATTTTTTGCTACGCCCCGGATAGAAATATAAAATTAGTAGGTACTGCGGTAGTTCAGTGAAGAACCAGCCAATATAATGTGGGTACCCTTAATTGTGGCAAAACCTGGAGGTTAAGCGTGATCATGAACGAATGTAGTCGCGTGTAGCCAAGGGAGTTATGGTACTGCCTTTGCTACCTCGTTACTGAAGCGGTAAGTTCAGGTTTTTTTACATCAAATAAAAATAGTCCATAGATATTTTAATCAATGTTGTTTCAGGATCCTCACCCGCCTTAGAAAAACCGACGGTCAGAAACATTATAAAATTAAATATTTTTTTATTTAGCTAATTTTTACGCCTATTACCAAATATAAAATTTTGTTCTTTATAGAAACTTCTCTATATCGAAAAGTTCATTCATGAGACATTACTACTATGATAAAATATTATAAACGAAATTACAATTATTTATTTAAATTGTTTTTGGCATAGCGTAAATTTATGTAATAAATCTTAAATAATACATTAGTCATTATTTGCATTTTTATTTTAAAATTAGTGAAATTATTTTTAAAAACTCTAATAACATATGTTTAATAATAAATGTCTCTTATTAATTATTATTCATTTCATACTCTCACTTTAAATTAGTCTTTCTTTTGAAAAATCTAGGGTGTGGTTTCAGAATCAATTTCACTGTCAGATTTGTCTTGGTTTCGGGTCCCGATTCGTTACAGCCAAGTTTCTGGTTACTGTAACTCTATCCTGTAACCGCACCTGACGGTGGAGTATTTTGGATGTCGGTGGTTATAACGCCCCATAATATATTTTATCGCTATCCTTTTTTATGACTTTCTTTTATGGACCGGATTCGTGTTTCCAATCTGTGGAAGAAAGTTTTTAATAGCGTCATTCAAATTTGTATTGCCTCGGACGTCAGTCCTTTATTAAACTAATGGTCATGACTGGAAATTCAGTTACTGAAGCATTCGATTTTTATAAAGAAAATTGATTTTTTTTTTTTTTTAAAAGACTGGTCTGACCGTGCCATACTCAGTTTACTACTAACAACTTGAAAATGTTTTGTTAAAATTTAATGTTGGTATCTGTTGAAAGTTGTATGGAGCACCATTTTTTAAAAGATGTAATTGGTGTGGAAACATACGTAAGTAGTCAAAGTCCAATTCATTGATGATAACTCGATAAGCTGATAAAACGTTTTTTAAGTAAGCTTGATTTTTTTAAGCTATATATTTGAGATGTATCAATTTCTTTATATATTTTTTCATAATTAAAGCTTGTCAATGCTTTTAAAAACCCAATAAGTACAAATAAAGTTTAATTATAATTCCTGTGATAAAAACAAATTTTAAGTTACCTTTAGTATTTTTTGTTTTGTTTATCTTTTTTTTTTCTGCAGCGAAGCTGTAGTGGTAAGTTCGGGTTTTTTTACATCAAATAAATAATAGTGGCGTAAGAACAAAATATTTTATAGCTAGTTCAAAGGATACGTTTTTCAACTTGGATCATCAAGATATGTATAAATTTTGTGTCGGATATTGATTTCGGTGATGTTAATGAAAATCGAAAATAAGAAGATATGTTCATGAGGTGCTCTTCGCTACACAGCCCATGTGAACCTATCTGAAGGGAAAAAAATTTAGAAACAAATATAGCTAAAGATGTCAATGTTGGTTCACTCAGAAGAGCGGTGAACAAAACAAGAACATATACCTTATGCCAGTAAAAAAACCTTTGTCGTTGTTGATTGAAACAAAAAAAAAAATCCAGCACTGCTTAACACGAATAGCTGCCAAAAAAATGCGAATGGAGAAAAATGGTTTTCTGCTTATTCTTCATATAATAATACTTAACTTAAATATAAGCATCAAAGGAAATGTAACCGACAAGCAGCTTTCTAATTCATTCCTAGGTTTGACTGATCAGTTCTAATGATAGCAAGTAATCTAAGGCAATGCCATTTCCTGAAAGGAAAGGGAAAAATTGCTGCTTAACTGAGATTAAGCACGGATGTTGAACAGTAAGCGGAGCAAAATTCAGTCCTGCTGCTTTTTAACATATCTTTTGCCTTCAATAGCGTCTGGTGGTCACTAGTGCTTCAGTAGCTGCAGAGATAGGTCACGCCCAGCAACTTGTATTCTCTTGTAATGAGATATCTCCACGATAGAAGGCTAACGTCTCGACGTAGCAGCTATGAGATAGAAACTTCCGGTGTTAGGGGTTGCCTTCAGGGATCGATCCTCGGTTCGAGTCGAAACAAGAGTGTTTCCCTGTTTCTGTCTGTCAGCAGTGGTGGTCTCGAACAGAAGAAAGGCCAGTGCCCCAAAGTAGAAACTGAACATTGCACCAACATCGTAACAAAATGGTGAAAGAAAGAAGCTGAAGAAGGTCGCTCCTAAAAGGCGACCTTGGGGTTAAAAACGATTATAAATTAAGCATTCACATTTCAAACTTGGCCCTTGTAAGCGAAAGCGAAAATCTCCCAAAGGAAATACCTACTGTGGACGAAAATGAAGACGATTTCCTGGTTATATTCCTTTGGTAAAGTTTAACAGACACTGACACACACATACAGTACACTAATAACAGCACACCATACTCACCATAATACTACAGACCAATGTCACTCACAGTACACAGTCTAGAACCATCTTCCCTAGGCAGCTGGTCCGGATGGGGGTCCATGCAAGAAGCAATGAGGAGGCAGCCTCTCCATCTGAATCGGGGTAATTGCCCGGTAAGCCATCCTTAAATTTCCCTGAAAAAAAAACAACAACCTTTAATAGAGAGGGTGCAAATAGATAATTCGATGTGCTAAGCGCCATGAAGTAATAAGCGCGTGCCCAATTCGACTGGGATATTTTTTTTTTTAGCATTTGCCAGGGGAGTGAGGCAACTGCCCTTCTTTGCTCCCCCCTTGCTACGCCCAAGCTCAGAGCTATCAGTCTGACTATCGCCAACCCTACTGTACCATGTCCACTAGAGAGAATGGTCGACCCCCATTCAATCAGGTATTGTAGGGGTCATTGTGATTTTATTTATGAATATCATAAACACGGCTCACTTATCACTTAGGGATCGAACACCGACTGAATCCACGTTTTAGGTTCAAGCGGGAACCAAAATAAAAATACTATCGTAGTAATATGGAAAGGAAAGGACGAGAACTAAAAACAGGGGCCACCAAAAAAAAAATGCATAGAAAGGAGGAGGAGCTACAACCTTGAGCTTATGAGTCAGGCGACCACGCCCTAGAGTCAGGTGGAATTTGTTTTGTTATCTCTTCTTTGTTAAGGGGTTGTAAGAGATCCCATTATTCGACGAGCAGAAGCTGTACCCAAGGTCTTTCTGTGGTACAAGAAGAAGGAAATGAAATCAGTGCCAATCACGGGCCCTCCCATTTAAATTAGTTTTGTATGAAAGAAGGCTTATAAGTTTTATTCAGGTATTGCATAGAATATTCGTATAATACAATACAAATATTTCATTCCACCTGAAATATGAGGAAGGGATATACCACTGTAAGATGGTAAATTACAGAGCCAAGCACACTGGTTTTACTTTTACTTACCTACATATTAACTATATAGTAAAGGGAAGTGTAACTATTGTGAAAAATTTTGAGTTCTAGCATTCGTAAATAAATAATAAATTGTAAATAAATGTTTTGAGGTCTCTTAGCTCAAAATCCTTATCCAGCCCAATAGTCTGTGTGTGAACAACAGCTCGAAAACTTCGTAGGAAACTGAAATTACATATCTAAGACGAGTATATGCCTGGAGTGTGACAGCAACGTTTTCGCTAAATACGACCGCAAATGCTACTTGAAATGGCTAAAACGAACTTGATTAAACTCAGTGAATCAATGAACCAATAAGTGCACTTTAATGTCAGATGTCTTATCCTCATTAAAACAGTACAATAGTGCTTAAATACCTAATTTACAAACAATGTTCCTCTAAATTATCTTTAACTTTGTTTATTTAAAAAAAAAAATTACAAGTCCTAATTTTTAGAAATAATTAACAATGAATAAATACAAAATATTACAGACTTTTATAAATAACTAAAAAAACTAACATAGATACATCTGATTCGAATGGAAAAGCCGTGATCTTTCCGGATTGCATTCCGGCTTGCCGGACGGTTTCATTATCTCTAGTTAAACTATTGTATTATTTAAAACGTAAAATTTTTATTTGTTGTAATTACCTCGAGAAACCCTAAACTACGATTTTTTTTTATAGCAAAATGTAAATTTAAGTGGTCTTTGGTCAGTTAACTGATCATTTAATTGTTTTTATTTGACAAAATAAAAATTTCTCATTGTTATCAATAATAAACAATAAATGCAAAATATCATAGAATTTTATGAATTAAAAAGGAAAAATATAATTATCCTGAGATCTCTTGATCTTTCTCGATTTCATTCTTACAGTTTCATTCCTTATATACTGTTAAACTGTTTTGAGCTTGGCAGAAACAAAATTAATTTTCGTTATTCCCATCTCCAAAAACCCTACAATACGAATTTTTATACCAGAAAAATATAAATACTTTCCTCATAATTTTTGACTTCTCTGGTTTTGAGATTTTTTTTCAAAAATCACAAACATATGGATAATTTCAACTCGAGCCAACCAATCTACACAAAATCTGGGGACGTATGTAGAGTTGCATAAACAGCTGCAGATTTTTTATATTCTGTTGGAATTTAATGCTTTCCTCCCTCAACCTTAACAAAATCGATCGCTACTGTGATGTCGCTCGCTTACTATATCAGCAGGAAGCAATGATCCGTATAGAGACAGAATTATGATGGCAGATATCGATTTCGGCTACCCTTGAACCAGGAACCAGTCCAGTTCTCTCATACGGATATTCCACAATAGATTCATTATATACTCATGTATTCAAGTACATATTTTTATCTCTTATCAGTCAATTCCTAATCTCTAATCATTTCCAAATAGGTTTTAGAATTAGGTTAATGACCGCCAACCTTTAGTGGCTTCACAGTTCAAGGGGAAAAAAGATATGAAGGTAGAAAAATTATTGTCAAGAAACCTTTCGACCAAAGTAAAAATATCTAAAATAGTTCAGGGCAATTGTTCTTCCGGTTTATTTTTCTTTGAATAAAGAATAAACACGTTTGCGAAATTATAAAAATATATGAATTCTTTCTAAAAAAATTTCAATACCTTCAATAAAAAAAGAATGGTTGCATTTATTATAGATCATTCCACAGGAAGAGTAATCTAATTAAGATTTTATCTGTTCTGAACTGGGATAGCCCATTTGAAATACAATTTCTTGACTTGGCGCATAATGTTAATGGAAATAAAACCATGTACGGTCACAGTGTAGAAAGAGGAAAATGCAATTTGTTTACAACAACTGCTTTGAACAAAGGCATTTACAAAAGGAAGAAGAAATTATCTTCTTGATGTAGTTGGTATTCATCATAAGTATTTTTGACTCGAAATAAATTAGTGAACAAACGTAATAATATTTTTTTCGGTTGGCTCTACTGATCTTTGGCGCCCGAACCAGCTTGTTTCACGCCTTCCTATCTCGGGCTACTGCTTTCTAGTTTTCTGCATGCAGCTCTTTCGAATTTTTGTTGATTTTGTCTATTCATCTGGTTTCTGGCCTTCCACGTGGTTTATTGCTAACTATACTGGCATTCGTTGTTGCCAAGAAGCGTCCTGATGGATTGCTTCGAGCCACATGTTCCGGCAATCTTAACCTCTTTGTATTCACAACATAGATATTGACTGACCAGTCTCTGCAACCAGTTCACTGTTAGTTCTTCACCTCATGAGTTTAAGCTCTGATCCCAGATCGCTCCTGTAATTTGACGGTGAACTTTCCTTTCGAATCGATTCTGTTTTCTATGGCATTGTACAACCTTAGTTTCAGATTTTTCGGGATATCAGTATTCTTGACAGCGAGAAAGCTCTGCTCGCCTATGTTACATACTGGTCTATCTCAGTCCGTTAATCATTTATTGATGTCATTGTTGGACCTTATAAACTATAATATGGACCTAATTAAAAATAACCTGAAAAATCATATAATCTATAATAAGTTGGATTTATGTCTAAAATTAAAACCAAGAAGATATGTAGCTAATGTAAAACTTCCTAAGGGAATTAACTGATAACTGAAAATTACGACGCACTTTCGAAGTTGATTGATTATCTGTTTCTGTCGAAGAAAGTAAATTTTGAGCTCTTGAAACTCGCAGACCGAACAGTGACATGGTATTTTATATCTACAGAAATAAAAATTTTAAAATTAACTGCTCTGAACATTTAAAACTCATTAATTTTAGTGTCCCTGTGAAAGTATCCATAATGTGAGATGCCTTTACTACTCTTTTAGCTCGAAATAATCATACCTGTTATTCTACTATTAATTGAATTGTAGGGAAAGCAAACACTGTTTAAATTATTTCACTTAATTTAATCAACATTAATTAAATTATAAATTATATGAGTGAATTACTTCTATCAGTGTTAAATTATTATTATGCTATAAAGTTCTTTTATTGTCGGGATTGTCTTCTAATATTTTTTATATTATGATTTCCTCTAGAGGATTGGGACATGTCGTACATCGACCAACATAATCGCTTAAGTGTCTGTTTCAATGGTGAGATAAGTAAGACCACCGCGAAGGGCGGGAGTGGCGGGTTCACATGGGTTTTCCGTATATTATTGAATAAATTACATTTATAAAAATATTTATTCAAATATAACTATGACTAAAGAGAATAAAGTTTTTGAATCATCATATTTATCTCTTGGTCTTACCGGGCCCATGGAGGACCTTTATCTCCATGTCCTTTATCATATGTGATCTATGAAGTAAAATGACTCGAGTAAAAACAGTGAACTGGGATTTCTTTAAGATAGATTGTGCATTTTATCGAACATCTACATAAAATGTACTACTTAAAGAAATAAAAACTGTTAACTAATATTTTTTTCTCTTTTTATTTCTACTAACTTCAGGTGGTTGTTCCGAAAATAAATTCTCTAATTTGGGAAGCCACCAAATTAGTGCCATACTGTGCGATGGGCCCCTGGTTGGTTATAGACGGACCCTCCCTTCATAAGCTTAATCAAGTTGTGGTTGGCGAAGTAATTATGCTTACGTTTCACAATCGTTATCTGCCTTGCGAGCGAATGATTGCAAAAACTCATTGCTTGCGTTGAATATAACGATAATTACTAATTCAAATCAGCTAAAATCTCAATGTGCAAATCATAGCGGTTCAAAGAGACAAATAATGTCGCCTTGATTACGTATTGTTCCCGTCGACCGTGCTTTCACCATCTCAACTAGTTTTATATGAACGATTTTCACTGTAAAAAAAAAAAAAAAAATGTATACACGCATATATTAAATGATATAGAAGTATCTTTGTAGGAATACTTAAGAATTAAAAATAAGAACATGTTTACTAAGTAAATATGTCATATTATTATCACAAAATATTAGTCGAAAACTTAAGATATTCCCTAAATTAAACTACCCCATTACAAATATTTTGTTTTTGGATGGAAAGCTGACGAAGATGGAGGATTAGAGGAGTTGCTTGGAGCCGATTAACATCTTATGAAACTATAAAACATATTTGGTACTCTAAGTGATCTCGGGGTATTTTTACACGCCAGTATTTAAGTACTCTACCGATAAATACTGTATCCGACATTATTGTCATTATCTTACAATAATTAAACTTCAAATTTATATTGTTAACTTCTTCTTATTTTTCCCTATGGGATTTGGAATTGGTAGTGATAAATTGAAATGAGGATATTGTTAAAAGTGACCTTGTATATGTTTTGGCAAAACTAGACATAAGCTGCAAATAGTCTATGGATTAAATATTCGGTATAGCTAACCAGTTTTATTATTATTATTTTTGGTGAAAGATAGTCCGGGTGGCGGTCAATAAAGGTATCTAAATAGTAGGGGTATTCATGATGTTGTGTTAAATACAAAATGTTTTAGCTTGTTTAATGATATAAGTATAGGATTGTTAGCAGCCCTATTTAAAGTCTTGTTAAATGCATAAGAGCTCCTAGCGGACTTTCTGAGCAACTTGCTTCATATCCTTTCCTTCCAAAACTTTGTTATTGTTTACTTTTAAGTTTTGATTAAAGTAATTTATTACAACATTTCTAAAGTGATTTAAAAGTGGAAGTTGTGCAAGTTTGGCCACTGAGTGTCTTATTGATCTTCTAACTTTTGAGGAAGAGTATCAAGATGAGCTAATTGACAACTGTCATTACACAATTATTATTAAAAAGATTCAAAACAATACTAACACAATCAAAACACAAAATACGAGCAAGTTATATGTCTGATACTACATTGATTTTTACTGCGACAACAAACAAAATCGTGAGGAGCTCAGATGGCCTGTTGCGTGACGTCATTCTCCATTATCAGACATAGTAACAGACTCTCAATCATGTTATATGTTATATCGTTTTGACATGGTAAAAGAAGGAAATATTTCTCCATTTAACACGCTTTAACATGTTATACTGAAAATCATGAATACCCCTAGTAAAAGAAAACTATTCATTGTTAACCAACGTTTCGCCCCACTTTGCTGAACTTCGTCAGGGCTGATAAGAATGAAGTTGGTAGCAGAACTAATTATTATTATTATTGTTATTGTCGCATTTGACAAGGAAATAATAGTCATTGCAGTGTATAAAGGTCATCAGGGAGGATTGGGGTCCATTTTACAACTGCTAGAAGTTCCTTTTTGGCTAATCAACTTTCATTTAGAATAACCACTTTTTAAAAAATTTTTAGGAAAAGGAATATTTTCAAGTACTCTCCAGAAATATGGTGAGATGAGAAAATCCGGTCAAAATTGTTTAAAATTTTAGACTTGGCCTCCACAATAAACTGTAGCGACGCCCCTTGTTGAAAACATATTTATTTATTTGGTTTATGATACTCGAATAGATTCTGTCTTAAAAAATAAATAATTTTGGTTATCGGCCTAAATTCCGTTATTTCCATCCCCAATTAAATTTGAGTTGAAATACTTAAAATGGTAATAATTGTGATCAATTACCATAACTTTATTTTTTACATTTCTATGTCTGGAATATACCGTAAGGAGAAGAATTAGTTTCGAATTCGAGAAAACCAGGATTGAATTAAATTAAAAAATGAACAGACTATATATTCAGGAGGGTATTAGAAGGGAAATTATAAAATATGTTTATCAAAATTGAAAACAATTATATTTAGAGTGGAATGAAATTGTAAACAAGGAATCACCTAAAGAAACAATCTTAGTTTACTCTTGGTTAGACAGTTTTAACAGATATGATTTATTTGGTAAAATCTTTTGTTTAAAGTCATACATGAAAGTTGTTGTCATGATTTTTAGAACGGAATTAGTGGTCAGT
>NW_027111933.1:385127-385985 GCF_000696795.3 Halyomorpha halys | reverse complement strand
TATTATATCACATAATAAATTATGTCATAATTAACAAGGTAAAATATCTGACATCTAAGTTCTTAATAATCTGATTCTGATAATGTTAATAGCTCATTACTTGACCCTCTCTTTCCTTGTGTCGTCATAATTAAATAAAGTAATAGTCATATATGAGGTATAGGGTATTATAAAAAAAAAGAAAACTGAGAATATTATATATACCTTATTGTATTTTAGTGTTGTAATATTCTCATTTTTTTTTTTTTATATATATATATAAATACTTCTAAGAAATATCCTACCATTTTTTTTTACTTCCTAAAATTCAATCATTACTTTTTAAATTTCAATTACCTGTAATCACAATAAATTATTGAAAATGAAACTGACTGAATTCAAATTGTTAACTAGGTTTAACCAATGCCTCGAAAAATGAAAATATAAGGCAGTTTTGCACTTTTCATCTCTGACGATTATTTCGACGCCACCATCTTTTCCCGCCATTACCTTCCTAATTATAGCACGTTTCTATAAAGAAATCATTTGTCAAATAAGTTCACTATTTTCTTTCTTGGGTCCCTAAAATCTAGGGGGGAACCGCGGCTCCTCCCTACATACGCCCATGGTTACATAACATCATAAAGCAGTTGGTAGTGACAGAGGACCAAGCCACTTGATCCACTCTTGCACTACCAACTTAAGATCAAAAGGATTATACTATATTAAACTGGCTAATTTACCTCTTGGTTAGACTGTTTTAACAGATATGATTTATTTGGTAAAATCTTTTGTTTAAAGTCATACATGAAAGATTTTTAGAACGGAATTAGTGGTCAGTAAATATAATATGCATTAATAAACAAAAGTTCAAGATTG
>NW_027111933.1:382172-385000 GCF_000696795.3 Halyomorpha halys | reverse complement strand
AAATAGTGATCGATACGGAAATAGGACGACCTCCATGATGTATGGGTAAAGTTCCAAAAAATGTTTCCAATAAAATTAATAATTCCCCCTTGAAAGCCGGAGGCATTGTTGCCCCCACCACCACCCAATTAAGGCCTGTACCTGCCCCCCTTGCTGCGTTGCCGTATCTCCCAGGCAGTGGCGCTGTTGCCGGTTCTACCAGCCACGGGTTTTCCCATCATTCTTTGTTAGTTATCATTGTTTAATTAATTATAAAGACTCCTCAACATTCAAAATGAAGCCTAATACATATATTAGTGAAGCAAAAACATAATTACCGTTCGTCTGGCACATACTGTCGGCAGGGGTCACAATGATGAACCCTTACTTCACATTTTATCATATAATTATATGACATATATTATATCACATAATAAATTATGTCATAATTAACAAGGTAAAATATCTGAAATTTAAATTCTTAATAATCTGATTCTGATAATGTTAATAGCTCTTAGTTGACCCTCTCTCTCCTTGCGTCGTCATAATTAAATAAAGTAATAGTCATATATGAGCTATAGAGTAGGATAAGATCCAGAAGGTTTTGCAGGAAATGAATAACACCAACAGCTTTCTAGAGGCCCGAAGGAACTTTTTAACGCTAAATAGCAACTGTTTAGTAGAAACCTTTACTTGCGAAACTTTTTCAGAAATCAAGACTGCTCTAATAAGTGAAAATGAAAAACAGAGGATATCATTTACAGAATTGAGCCTGGATGAAGATCTGCAACATGAGCATGTTCGGAACGTTATTTTCTAATAAATACTTTTTTTACTATTTGAATATCTTTTTGACCGTCACCTAGACCATCTTATTGTTCAATGCATTCTAATGCATGTAGTAGAAAAGAGTATTTTATGTTATTGCATAAATTAATTTAGAAATTCCAGTGCAAAAAAAACATATCTATTCTAAATATGTTTAGAGGAAGGGCATTGTGTTTGTCATAAATTTTAAGGACATTTTTAAACAATATCCGGGAACCACGAAATACTTGGAAATTATTTCATTTAATTAGTTTACTTGCAAAAAACGAATACAACGGTGGATATGTTTAAAATCATGCTCCTAAAGTAATACAAGTACCTCAAATATCATTATTAACTATTTTATATTCTATATTTATTAACTATTTAACTTCGGACATTAAAATAGTTTTAAACTATTTGTTATTTTTTTGACCGCAACCCTGACCATCTTCTTATATTTATAAACTATTTTATATTTGTCTATAAACCTAAAATTGTATGGCAACCGTTTTGAAAAAAATAAGGCCTGCGCAACCCCCGGAAGATGTAAATTGTTTACCACCGTCTTTTTCAAAGAATTTTGCATCAGAATCCAATAATAGAATTAGTTTAAGATTATTTCTCAGTTAATTGGAAATGGAACTAGACTAAATTTAAAGGGCACGGATGCTATTCGGAATGCATTCTGAAAAATTTACGCATAACACCTGAGGAAGGCAGGTACTTAATGCATAAAACTCATTCAAGGAAACATATGTCTAGAAATAATTTCAAAAAATAGTTTGCACCATACTTAACACGCCAGCGTATTTCTGACGGTCCTGAGAATTAAGGAAGAATGCATTTTTTGCGCCATTAACTCCTAACGGGGTAACCTAGCGAAACAGTTATGGTATAAAAAATTAGATTATACGTCAAATCAGTACAATAATTTAATAATTCGGTCTAGTAATATGCCATAAACCGTCATAAACTATCAAACGACATGTTTTAAAGTTAAATTTGAATAAAGATATAAAATTAACTTAACATTATGTTTGAGAGAAATTAACATAACGATAAAATCAAACACACAAAATAAAAAACAAGACATTAAATTTGCCTAAATTGAAATGTTCCGTTTCTATTTTAACTTTAAATTAAATTTTATTTTGAAATAAATTATTTATGACTATGTATATTAACATTGTGTTACAGATTAACTGGACGTCGGATTCACACTTGGATGGTGTCTAATCTGTGTTTAGCTTTATATTACTTGCTTGTTGCTTCATTTTTCTTTCTTGAGTCATTGCCCTGTCTGCTTTACTTCTTCCCTTCTTTCCTACCTAGCTTTAGGACCTAACTTTGCTCACTCATTGTTCATAATTGCTAATTAATGAAATTAAAATGGTTGCGGTAAGTTCTAGTACTATGATAATGTCTGACAGTGCAGTATATCTAAAGGTGTCTCTACACATTTGCCAAAGTACGGCTAGTTCACGAATGTGGATAGGTTGTTGGATTGCATGAGACAAGTTGGCCTGAATTTGTGACCAACCCGTTGAGTGTCGGTTTTTGAGCACAAATCAAAGTGCGCTTGCCCTTCATCCACACGTCTGTCCTGTTGCATAGTTTCTGAACTGTTCCGACATTAAAGATAGAATTGTTTCCTTATTCCAACAAGATTACAGTTTTAGAGAGATTGGTAAACGTGTTAACGGAGTCATTCAACTGTACAATATATAATAAAAAAGTTTAAAAGTGAAACTACTGACAATATAAAACGCTCAGGGCGGTCTAAAATAATAACTACTATGGAAGCCAGAACTATTGTACGAGTAGCTGCAAAAATTAGTACCAAGAAATCAGCAGAACATTTAGAAACAACGTTTGGCAAATCAGTTACATTACATCTGAAACTATAAGAAATGTGCTTCATAAGGGAAGCTACAAAGGAAGCTCACCCAGGAAGAAGCCATTTATTACTGAGAAAAGCAGGCTCAAGAGGTTGAATTTCGCAAAAGAAAACGCTAACAATTCTTAAGCATTTTGGAAAA
>NW_027111933.1:379024-380432 GCF_000696795.3 Halyomorpha halys | reverse complement strand
CAAAATTAGGGAATGAAAAAACCCATTTATTTCAACAAGATAACGATCCCAAATACACCGCAAGAAAAACAAGTGAATGGTTATTGTACAATGCCCGTAGGGTATTCCCTACTCCTCCTCTGAACCCAATTAAGAATTTATGGACTTTATTGAAAAAAAAAAAAAGTTCAGACTTTTAATTGTTCAAATAGACAAGAACTAATAGTGAAGTTGAAGACAGTGAGGAACGAAATCGGAAAGGAGTTGCCTCAAATCTGGTGGAGGCAATGCCGAGGTATCAGGCTATAGTAAATACCAAGGGACTTCACACAAAATATTAAGTTAGGTTCATATGTATCAGTTATTTACATTTTGTTGATAAAAATCAAATAATATTTAACTGTACGAACACTTATTTGGCCCCAGGAAAACATGTCTTTTAAAATATAATAATTATATTTGTAATTTATGTTTTGTTTGTTTGATGTAAATATTTATTTTTCAAAGAGAGTTGCACAGTAAAAAATGTAATAGTGTTTGACGAAAATAAATTTTATTAAACTAAAAAGTAAATGGTGTACAAATACTTTTTTTGATTATTGTACTTATCTGATGAGTTCTCACTGCCTTTGAGGAGTTCTCACAGAGTGGACACGTCAAACCTCAGCTAAGTATTTCACTGCGTTCCTTCAAGTACTAACGGTAGAAAAAGGTTGTATTTATTTTGATTTATATTTCATTTACTTAATGTAATTTATTAATTCATGTATTATTTTCTGTTTTAGAGGGATAGAGGGAATTTGTACAAGTTGGATTACCAGCAAGTGGTAAATGTGTTGTTCAGCGTATGTCTGACAAGGGCCAGTCTGCTAGGGCAGAGACTATCTTCAATTGTTTTAAGTGGTGAATATATAGCTGAGGCAGTTTTATGTTGTTATAAATTATGGTTAAGGATGTAATCCTTAAAAAGAGTCTTACAGTAATAGTACAAGAGTAGGGAAGAAAGAAAGGCAGTTATCTCACCTCAATTTTTGATTACTTCAATAAATCTATGAATAATTGCTAGTCAAAATTGATGAGTCTGCCAAGTATAGGTAGGAGGATTAAAAAATGGCGGCTGTTTCAAAACCTTAAAAAACCATTGATTTTTCATTCGGAGCTCTATATCTTAAAAACTACCAATAACACTAGAAAATCTGAGAGAACATTATTTAAAGAAGGGTAAATTTTCTGAAATATTAGCCCTAAAAAAGCTATTTACGTCCAATAATTCTCAAGATATAGCTTTTTAAAAAGCAAAATTTCTTAAAAATCTACTAAAAGAATAGTAGTTAGTTAATTTATTTTGAGAAATCTATATCTCAGGAACTATGTGACGTACAGATGTCTATTAGCACTCAAATTAAAGCTAGTTTACTGGACTATAAAT
>NW_027111933.1:377046-377420 GCF_000696795.3 Halyomorpha halys | reverse complement strand
TAGGGCTCATATTTTAGCAAATTTGCTCTTCTTTAAATGACGTACTCATAGGTTTTATCGTGTTGTTCCTACTTTTCAAGATATAGAGTTCCGAATGAAAAATTAGTTTTTTTTATCGCTCTCAAATAGCCGCCATTTTTTATGCCTCCTACCTATACTTGGCAGACTCATCAATTTTGACTATTGATTATACATAGTTTTCATTAAAGTAATCAAAAATTGAGATGAGATAACTGCCTTTTTTCTCCTCTTGGGCTCTTGTACTATAACACGGAAATTGTTACTGTAAAACAGTTGAAGATGCCCTAGCTAATCCTAGGCATATTTGATAAAAGATACATCTATTGTTTAATAAATTGGGTTTAGGAGTGCCA
>NW_027111933.1:363202-376269 GCF_000696795.3 Halyomorpha halys | reverse complement strand
CGGTCAATCATTTATAAATATATATAAAATATAAGAAATATATTACTTAAAATCTTGGTGTAGTTACCAACCGTATGAAGTAGATGGTCCGGGTAGTGGTCAATAAAGGTATCACACTAGTAAAAGAAAACTATTTATTTTTAACCAAGGCTCCCCACTTTGCAGGGCTTGATTGAGTCAGATTGAAACAAAGATGTCAACTTTTTTGTCTAGTTCAGTTGACTTCTCTGTTTCCATCTGACATCCCTGACGAAGTCCTGCAAAGAGCTGGGAAACGTTGGTTAGCAACAAATAGTTTTCTTTTATTATTTTGATACCTTTATTGACCGCTACCCGGACTATCTTCCTACAGTATTTTTTTTTTCATTTAATTAAAGTATGAGTAATAAGTTACATAAGTTTCAGTCCTTATTAACTAAATTCTTCCCTCTATTTTTTTTTTTTTTTCCAATTTTATTATTTTTTTCTAGTTTATAGCAATAAGATGTTTTTAAAATAATAAACGTTAATTCTTTGATGGGTATTTACTAACTCATTCAGCATCGATTTTTTTTTCCTTTTCTTTGTAATTTTTATTATGTTTAGGTAATTTAATTATTTTTTGTCTAGTTTCAAGAACTTTTTTTGTAAGTTACAATTATAGTTTATTTAATAACATATAAATATGTTGGTAGTAACGCTATTATAAATCTAAGATTTATTAAGTTGTAGTATCATTTTCTTCATTTCATTATTTCTCTTCCCCTTCGCCTATTTTCAAAGATTAGGAATGTTGAGGATGTATTGTTAATATTTCCATATTTTCAAAAACTACGGATATATTTATGATACTGACGACTTTGTTGTTTTTTAATACAGTTTTTCGCTCTATTTTCTCTCTTTATATAAAAATGAAAATTTGTACCACAACAAATCATGAAGGGTAAGGTGTTCAATACTTTGTAAGTTCTTTTTTTGAACAACGGTTGTGCAAGGAGGTAATTTGTTGAAGATCACGCTCAACCAGGACCATAGTCAGGCCCTTCTGCGCCCTTGGTGAGTTTGAAAAATCTGCGTACTCCAAAACCAAGGGATTTTAACAATATTTTAGAATTTATTTATTGTTATTTACAACTGTATACAAATATATACAACAAGTAAATTAGTTGTAGGTGACATAGTGACATGATACATACATGTGGAGAATCTAGAATCTACCCACTGATAGAACTCCAATAACATTTCTAGAGGAGAAGTTCTCGAGGTCATCTTTTTTTCAGACCCCTAGGATTATTAGGTAATGAAGGAGAAGCCAGGTTAGAAACAAGTGGATTTGGGTGGTTGGGAAATTCATCATGGAATGAATGGTATCTGGTTCTGGCAAAATCGGCAACATATGGGACATTGAGGTCCTGATGGATGACTTGATTTGTGACAAAGTAAGGAGCATTAAGGATTTTGGACTGTAAGGATTGGATTCGGGAGGAATTTGATGGTTTAGTGGAGCCCCAAAGCTCAACTCCGTGTGTCCAGATAAACCTTATAATAGTATGTAGATCAGTCTTTTATATGCCTTTTTTTTTATCTTTTGTACATGATTTAGACCGTTTGTCTAGTAAATGTAGTAGTCGGAATCGACGAGCAGTTTCCTGTCTTTTCAGTCTTGTATGATTCCAGGACAGTCGTTTATCGAGATGTAGTCCTAAGTAACGTATCTGTTCTACAGGAATAAGTGGGGAATTATTAAAGGATACTGTAGAGCAAGAGGTCATGGGTCTACGACGAAGTGTAAATGTGATTTGGTGGGATTTATTGGAATTAATTTTAATCCTCCAATTCTGGCACCATTCTTCAAGGGTGGTGATATGGGATTGGAGGGTTTGGGATATAATGTTCACTGACAATAGACATGTGTGTTAGGAGTGGTGAGGATAGTGTTAGGATGGGTTGGGATGTCAGCTGTGAAAACTGTATAAAGAATAGGACCAAGGATACTACCCTGAGGTACACCAGCAGACTGACGGAATAGGGATGAATAAGCACTGTTCTAATTCACCAGCCGGAGGGCTCCTGAACTCAAAGGGTTGACTTTTTTCTTCGCATTTACATCTCTAGAGAGTGTTCTTACGTCCTCACACCTACATTCCAGCCCAGAAAACAGCAATTATATCCATCTCATCCACACCAGATTTGTTGTGTAGTAAGATATTTAAAATTAAAAAAACTTCAATGCATTAGGAATGATTTTTTATTTCAATAAACATATATATACAAATACTATAAATTACTAACAATGGATATACATATACAATAAAAATATCTTCAAGGATTCTTATGATTGGTAGATCAGCGGGATAGACGGTTCTTTTTCAGAAAATTCTTCTATTATTTTATCATAAAACTTTGAGTTTTTCGAAATTTCATAGATGAAATCTTTTTCAATTTTCAGAATGGCCATTGGTGACATCCTGTGCTTAATAGAGGAGGTTTGGATGTAACCAGCGACATGCTTTAAGGTGGACTTTCCTACATGGATGGGGAGAGTCATGGAAAGTTCGCATAGCATCGTAGTCTGAGGAAAGGTCGAAGACAATTCCATCGATCGGAGATATTCAAGTGTTTCTCTTTGATTTTTCTTGAGAGTCTTCGATTCTCTCAGGACAGACAGCTCTGTCAAAAGCGATAACCAGTGAAAAAATTCTTTATAGGTGAAATATGAGAGCTCTTTATCTTTAAAATTACTTTTGAGACTTTCGAAATCAGTAAAGAGGGAGGTAACCTTCGTTTGCCATAGATCACCGAATCTAGAGTTCAATTGGATGTTGATGTTGGAAAACACAAGTTGAAAAAGGTTTTTACATGATTCTACGGAAAATAACTCTGTATTGCCGATATTTTTTTTCCTTTTCATTGTTGATTCACAAAAACGTGTATGTCTTATAGCTTCCTTATAAACGAAACCGAAAGAATCTTTTTTTTTCCTGACGAATTTAGTGTATTTATTGACATATTGAATGCACAAGTCGAGATTCGCCGAATTAAGTACCAAATTGTTTGAAAGCACATCTGCACGCTCAAAAACATCGCCAAGCAGTAACAAGAGAAAATTGAATACGAGATCATTGGCGAGTTTTGGTAAGAACCAGTTTGATGCAGATACACTTTCAAAGTCCCAACTATCTTTATGATTTACGATGCTCTGAAATAAATCTATGAGCGGTTGCCTTATTCCATACACATTACTTATTAAAGATCCATTGAAATTCCATCTGAACTCGGACGCATCTGGTTTCTTTTTCCGAATTAACACATCTAATTCATCTCTCAATTTCTTCGATTTAAAGAAGCTCATAGCAAGACCATTCAGAGTCCAAAAAAATAGTTTACACTCTTTGATATTGGACAACGACTGCGCTAAAACAGTACTAACTTGATGTTCATAGTAGTTTAAGAAACAAGTGTTAGGGCAAATAGCTCTTATTTTGTTTTGCAAGATAAATACTTCTTCCGTCTTAACTACTCCTCCGTCACAACTTATTGAAATTAACTTTGAAGCGCAATCTAAAGTGTTGATATTTTCATTAATTAAGCTGAACAAGGAGTCTGCCTCTCTATTGGATGATACTCTGCGAAAATTTAAAAATCTTTCTACCAGCTCACCCTTCATATTGGTGTATCTAATTATAGTTGATATCAATGCCGCATCATCCATCTCTGCAACTTCATCTAATATCATCGACACAAAACTAGACTGCGAAACTTCATCGAATATATACTTAGTAACAACACTAGCTATGGATGAAATTAGATTATTAGGGCTGCACAATACTTTGTAACATGAAAGTTGGCTAGCTAAAAAATGGTCATATTTTCCGACATAACTAATGAAAGCCTCATATTTAGTTGGATCAATAGGATCTATTAGATCGCCCCCTTCCTGTTCGGAAAGGCACAATTCATGAACGCTAAGAAAGCAGACAATACGGATAAGCTTTTTTAAAATTTCTCTATTCTTCATTATTTCTTCCTCCTTCACAAATTTATCGGATTCATTGTGATCTAAAGACTCTTCATCGTCCTCAACGATGCTTGGTGAAGTTTCACCAAACGTTTTCCACTTGAACATAGCATCGAAATGGATATCCCAAGTAGAGTGGCTTTTGGCCGAGTAAGACAGGTTAACTACATCCGATATCCCTGAAGTCGTCCAGGGATTGGCCCTCTCAGAGAACAAGAGGCATGGCCAACAGTACAATTTACACCTCTGTTCACACCCAGTCAGCCATTCATGATAATCGTACTGCTTGGAACAGAATGATTTCTTACCGCTGGAAGTATTTGTGAATAAATTTTCAAGCTTAGGCGTAGGTCTACCTTTTCGGATTATTTCTGCTTGCTCTCCAGGTGTATATTTACTGAAACCTACCAAAATCATGTTACATACCTGGCAACAATAGAGTTTATCCTCAGGTTTTTCCGGCATTTCATTACTTACTTCATCATCGAGAGCTAATGGGTCCGGATCTAATATTATAACATGATCCATCATTAAATTTTCCAAAATTTGATCAGCATAATCGATTAGTAAATCATCGATATCACAATTACACTTAAAACACCACTCAAGGTCTACTGACTGCAAGATTCTCCCCCCTCCCCCTCCCCCCTCTCCACCACCTCCCTACTCCTCCCTTCGATTCGAGATTGTTCTCCCCACCACTGCTGGTCTATGGGGTGGGGAAGAGCTTAGCCGCCGACTTCAACTGAAATATCAAGTTCATCTGAATCCAGCTGGATGCGCCAGGACAAGGATTGAATAGATGTATCAATTTTTTCGATTGAAAGTTAATTGATATCAGGGCATAATATCCACTACCTCGCAGAAAACTTTCAATACCGTGATCTCCTATTCCTTGTTAAAAAAAAGATCCTCAAATTCAAACTCAGAGTTAGATAATTTTTAATTTTTAGCTTAGTAGACGCTTTTAGTTAATCCACATTAAAAAAGGTTTTTATTCATGTGTTTTAAGCCTTACCACCATGTCAAGATACCATCTGTTGAGAAAGTTTTTTTTTTTAAGAACCAATTTTTATCTTTAGATTTTTCCACATATTATCACATTTTTATGTGTAGTATAAGTATTTATATTTATTAATATTAAATTTATTAATTCGCATATATTTTTATTAAAAATGTTTTTTTTTTTTTATTATTTTTTCTGTTATATTAAATTTTTATAATTTAACCTTTAACTTCCTGCTTTGACATAGTTACAAGGCTCAATAAAAAAAATTGTTTTTTATGTAAAGTAACCTAAAGCATTAGTTTAATGGTGTATTATTTTTTTATTATATTTTAATTGTGTTATATTTTATTTCTATTATATCTGAGTTTTATTAATAAAATTTCGAAATTGTTAATTGTTTTTTCAAAATTATTTTTCTTATTTTCTTATATGTGACTTGTGAAAGCATGCAATCACCGTAAATAAAATAAATCTACGTGCGGCTTTTTTAATATAAAAAAAAAGGATGGTGGCTCTCGTTGGCTGCATGTGCACCAAACCCTGTTATCTAGTATATGATGCAGTGCTGCCGATTCATCAGACCAAAAAATAACCGCTTCATGCCTTGAAAATATCCCTTTTATCTGACAAATGCCCGCTCTTGGAGAATCGTTATAACTGTAGCTGTATGATTATTGTAGTCATGATTGTTCTGTCGCATTTGCTCTGGTGTGATAGTTGATAGTACAAGTGATACAACGAAGTAACTGTCATGTTAATTATCACATGTTTACGACTTGGCAGTGATAATTAACATGTTTCAGTTACAACCTACAGTTTCAGTTATTGCGACAAAAGTCGCAACCACTACCATGGTGTAACTGTTTCATAGTTACAGTCATGACAGAATTTACTGTCGTGACCGTATTAACGAACTCGGTCTGACGTGGTAGTTGATAGTAAAAGTAACGTCAGTGGACTAACAGCCACGTTAGCTGTCATATGTGTACTCCTTGACAGTCAACTGTCACGTCATATTAACCTTACCAAATGTAATGACGGTACGTGAAAACATCATTCTTATATATTATTTTTATTATTATTATTATTTATATTAAGTTAATTCTATTCAATGTTTTTATTCATCTCATCAACAGTTATGGTGATGGATGGTAACTAAAAAAAATTAAATCAGCCCCTGGCCCCTAAAAAAATATATACTGGGCCCTAAATGGTCTAGGTACCCGTATGTCCTGAAATTCAATATCTAAGGAAAAATAATAACTTGTTAGTACTAGAAAAAGTGTCTAATACTGCATTAGCGTTCTATATAACGTAAAGCCATTTTACCCGAAATCCCCAACCCCCAACAATCATCCGCTAAGATAAAAAATATCCGAAAATCGGGTAAATACTCTAAAATCGGCAGCACTGATGTGAAGGATAATATAAAATGTAAATATTTCTTCCTATACTCGAAGTTCGGTAGTATCCGCCTGCTTTCGGAAACACTCGGCAATCCATGTAAGGTCAACAGCTAGGCTCTTGTCAAAGCCCTACTTGGGGTATATGGTGATTATGTAATATGTTCATATTTATGGAAAATTAAATACTTATAATAAGATATCAAAAGGAAAAGGTGCATATGAAAAAATGTTATAATTAAATTAATCAACTAAATTCGACCGATTAATAGATCCATTGTCGTTATACATTTTTATTTTCCTCATTATATTTTGTCCATCAGATAATTTAAAATAACAATGATAACTAGTATTAAACTTCGCTTAAAATTAAATGTTGTTTTCAATATGAAGGTAGATATGAGGTAGATAGGATCAGTCAGCCCTCTCCCTTTCTCCTTCTCCCACTTATTACGTTTTGTTAGCTACACCATTGACTAGAGGTGGGGGGAGGATTAGAGCGGACTGTTCATTCTTCTATTGAAAGTCTTCCTATTAATCCCTTTTGTGCAGATGTATACCTTATTGCAACAATGTTCTAGAATATTCCTCTCTTCTTGAATTCTAATTTTTCAGTTGCATACTCAATCATATATAATTTATTTTCTTAACCACAATAGATAGTCCATCTGATATATGTAGAATTTGACTGGTGCGAAATCTGGATTATTATTGAAAAATTATAGGTTCTAAACGTCTTTATCCTCTTTGGAAAGCTAACATTCCTTTGAATGTTTTATATTCCCTGTTATTCTTTTTTGAAAGAAAAGAACTTTATGTAATAATTTAATTTGCTTTAATTCTTTTGTCTTCAAGAAAAAATATATGCTATATATTTTTTATTTATTTCTTTAATCATTTATTTCTAAATATAAATATTTTTATAACTCTCCAGGTACCATTGACTTTTATAAGGTATCAACATTGGGGCTGACATTTTATGAAAACCAATATTAGTAACTTGGCTTTGAGACCCGTTTGTCTAAAAATTTAATTATAGTCTCTTTTACTTATTATATTTATGAATATTTCACCATGTATTCACCTAGTGTTTTTCTTTCGTATTTCAAGTTTGAAAAACTTTTAATTTACTCATTTTTTTTACTTACAATCTTATTTCCTATTCTCAAAGAAATGACCTCATGTCTTACAAAAATTTATTCATTAACACCAAAATTTATTCATTAGCATTTTTACCTATCTAAAAATTTTTGCAGGAAACCAAATTATAGACAGACAGTTATAAGTACTAAAAAAAAAGTTGAAAAATAATTTTTTTTTTTCCTTACCTTCAGCGCCATCTTTACGTTATAGGCTTACTGGCCCTAGGATCCCCCTAACTGTTGTGAGTGATAAATTAAAATGCACTGAAAAATATGATTGCTTCATGTAAGATAGTTTATCATTGAGGTCAATGGGAAATTAAGTACTTCGAGAAAAATACTATAAAGAAGTAATTTATGATTTTGTTAAACGAAAATCAAGAAAAGTAAATTTGTTAAATGTTTGTTAATTTTAAATTTAATTAAAATTCAAATATTAAAAATCTAATTTTAAGTATTATGTTGTTAATTTATGTTTGTAAGCTAAAGTTGTTAATAAACCAATCTGAAGGGCCTCATTCCTATTAAAAAACAGAATCATAATAATTCTTTATTATTTGGAATTGTGTCAATTTTAGGAGAAAAGGTATTTTATTAATAATTGTTGATTTTCTAATGAAATTGAGAATTTGAGGGGAATTAATGTTAATAGTTTAGTTTAACGTATTATTTTATATTTTGGAGGTTGTCTTTATTTCAGCTTTTATTTTAGGATACAACCTTGATAAAAACCTACATCATACCTCCTCAAGATTACTAAAATTAAAATTAGGCAATTATAATTACACATCTAATGCACATTTTTTTTTTTTATATTAAACACATCGTTCTTTGCCTAAAAAATGTTTATATGCTATTGGTTATGAAAATGGTTTTGAGCAATAAAACATTATCAGAATTTATAAATGCTACTAAAAAATTGATAACCTCTTCAAAACTATGATCTAGTATATAATCAATTTAAATTCCTGCTATTATCTGTTGTTGTTTTTTCCAGCACATCATTTTAGTACATTTGAATTATTTGTACCTCTTCCTAACAGAAGTGTTTGAAATTTTTAATGAGCTGCTCTAAGAAAATACTAGGCTACTTGTTTTTAAAATTTTATCATTCTTAAAAAATTGTGGAGTTATTAAATCTATGTTTTGATTCACTTTTTTAATACAATTAAGTGTTTTATATTGAATGCTTCCATTTTATGTATTATATCTGTGCAACTCTTTAGACATTTCATGAGCTGTCATTACCCCTAAAAAATCAATATTTATTGTTACACTATTTTTCTTAGAAATAGTAAATAGACCTATAAGAAATCTATGTAGTAAGCTTTACCAAAATTGGTTAAGTGCTGATCAATGATCAGGATAATATCCTTCATTACTAGAGGAGTATTAGGAAGCCAATTTATTTGGACAGCAATTTTAGTTGGCTAGTCAAAAACATTGATGTTAAGTATTATTATATACCAGACTTATTTATACATATAGTGTAATATTTTATACTTCCACTACATTGAAGTAAGCCATACTATTTGTTAAATTATTTTACATGAAAAAATTACTAATATTCTAGGAATAACAAAGTATCAAAATTAGGTACTATGAAGTAATTTAATTTTTTTAAAAAAAGCTATTTAATAAGTTCAAACAATGATGTACAGAAGTAATAGGTTATTAAAATAACAACATTAAAATATGAAAACTCAATAGTAACACCATACCAACTTTAAACTACAATATAATTGGAAGTAACATCCTTTTCTTAGGACGATGATACTTTGGAAATGTTATGTATGTAAATATATACAATAAATTTTTGTTCACTTTATTTTTTAAAAAAAGAAAAAAAAAATATCCCATATTTGAGTATTGGTAAATTATTTCAAGAACATATTGCATTATAAAATTCTCCTCTTTGTGTTAACACAAATGTAATTACCCCATTAGGCCTCCAACCCAGAACCTCAATGGATCCTTTGGTTCTTCCGAGCACTTCAATCCCTTTATACCAGACTTGTATCTTGTATGGAAGAGCTCTTGCCTGTATTTCAAATTGCTTTCCAGTTCCGCTAAGCTCGTAAACAGCTTCCCCAGCATCATCAGCCCAGTGTTTGAATATGCCTTCATCCCATTCTATGTATATGCGAGCAGCATCTCCAGCACTTATTGTAGTTGGGAAAGACCAATTATTCATTTGGTAATAATGATAGTGTTTAAGGTGCCAATCTATTGTAGTTGAGTTAATCAAAGTGAGATATCCTCCTTGGCCCATTACAACTTTCTCATGCATTTACATAATATCCAGCTGCTTATATTATTGTCCCACCTGCAATTAAGAAAGCAAGTAGATGCTATTTTATAATACAGCAAGTCTTATTTAAGAAATAATAATTGAAGTAAATGTTTGTTACCTTCATTCTAATTAATGACTAGATTCCCATTTTTAGCATATATTGCTCCTAAAATTGTTAATATAAATTGTTTTTATCGTATATAGCCTTCTACTGTTATTACAAGTCAAAAACTTAATCAATAATAACTAAAAAAAAAATTAATAGAAGTTATGATAGTTTATAGCTGATAAACTTATTCAAGAATCACCTGTATCATTTATTACCATTACAAGTTCAAAAGTTAATAAATAATTGCAATATTACAACTTCTTCTTTATATTCCTCTTATGCCTCTAGGAGCCTCCATCCAGATCAGTTAATCTTCTTGGTACCTGCTTAATCGTTTCATTTGTTTGAGTGGTCAGTCTCTTTTACCTCCTCTGTATATATTCTTGTTATATAACACTAGAACATCCTCATGGCCTCCTCTCTGTGGGTCAAGCCTCCAATATCTTAATAGGATCCATGTCCTTGTTCTTCTGTTGGAAACAACGTGAACTTTTGGCTTTTCAAAGTGGTTTTGAGTTCAGGAACTTCCAGCTGCTCTCTTATACTCTCATTTCTTATGCGATCCATCCTAGTTTTCCCAATAGATCTTCTTAGGAACCTCATTTCTGCTGCTGTTGACCGGTATGACCATCCAACAAGGATCAGCTTTTTTCACTAAGGTGAGTATAGGCAGGTAGATGGACTTATATATATGCATCTTAGTCTCCTTACCTACTTCACAGTGACTGATGATACTATTAATAATCTGGTAATATATCTGATTCATGTTGGATATTCTATCTGAGATCTCAACTTCTATCTTTCCCAAGCTACTAATTACAGTCCTTAAGTAGGTGTATTCCATTCGCTAATTCAAGCATGTAATCATTGTAGGTCCATTGGATGTCTTCCTGTTCTTCTCACACTATAACCAGCGCTTCACTCTTGGAGATGTTAATTTTCATACCTCTCCTAAGTAAATCCTCTTCTCATTTCACCAGAGCTTGTTGTAATTTCTTTCATCTTTGAGTCAGCTATGTTAATTGTGGAAAAAAGGCTCTATACGTGAACAGTTGTGACATACAGCTTTCCAATTGTGGTCCAGGCAGTTTAGTGCTTACAGATTTAATTTCATCCATAAAATTAATAAACAGGATAGGTTTAAACTATTTTCCTGTCTAACACCTCTCGCTATTGGAAAATGTTCTGATTCCATACCATTTATCGTTACAACTGCTGTGACTCCTTGATAGACTGACTTTATGGCCATAATCAAATCACTAGGCATAGTCTTGGCTACTAGCCCATTCTAGATTTCTATACTTGGGACTAAATTGAATGCTGCCTTCACATCAAGGATTGATAGATATAGATTTTTGTTCTCATCTCAAGCTTTTCTTGTAATATACCTCGGAACTTGGTTGGTAACCAACGATCACCTTCTAACTACCCTTCTACAAACCACCTGACTCTCCTTTCTAAAATAGAAGTGTAGAGTTTAAAGACTACATAAAGCAAAATGAAGGATCTATAATTTTTGCAGTCCGTTGCGCTAAATTGGGAGGATTATGCTCTTTTTCCAGTATTTTACAATAGCAATAAATATTATTTATATCATAACAATATTAAAAGTTAACAAATAATAACTCAACTTTAGAAAATTTTAATTAAAATATTATTATGAGGACTTCTCATGCACAAATGTCAAAATTATATTGAAAATATTGATTTGTAACACCTCATTTGCCGGGGAAAATTTAACTTTTCATATAACCTGATAAATTTTTAGGTAATAATTCTATTATTCACTTGAAAGCACTCTTCAGATGGTTTTATTAAAGACAAATTCTATTTCCTTTCAGAGAAAAGTTTGTCTAGTTTACTATACTGTGATTTAGAACTATCTAACTTATACTTATTATTTTTTTTATTTTTTTTGTTATTGGTATTGTTTCCTATTTAATAAAAAATGTAATATTTACAAAAAACAAAATATCAATTTTTTCCTTTTCTGTAGAGAATCAGACTGTTGTCCATATGGATTGTTTTGTTTTGAGGTCTGCTTTAAACTCCCTAAGTATTGCTTAAGACTTAAGCGATAATCTGTGTAAAATAATATGCAAACAACAATACATATAATATATCAAAATAAATAATACAATGGTGAAACATCTCAAAACTTAAAAAATAGGATAAAACAATAGAAATCTTATGTAAATTACTCAAAAACATAAGAATTAACTAACTTACACGACATATATAATAGAAAATCATAAATCTGACTTTATTAAGAAAGTAATTTTAAATAAAGTAATAGTCATATCAGAAAAAATGTCAAATCTATGATATTAGTAATAAAATTAACATCTAATTACTTACTTAAAATAATAGATATAAGACTAATAGCAACAATAGGCAGTGATAAGAAGATTTAACACTAATACTCTACAGATAAATATAATGTAAATGGAGGCAACAGACTCTGGTATGTGACTTTATGAAGAGGAATACAAATTCAAGTGAGTTATTTTGTTTTTAATAATCTAATTAATTTTGAAACTGATATATAAAAAAGCTTTATTAAATATTAAAAGAAAATAATTTTATTACAAAACTAGACACTTTTAAAATTAATGATAAAGAAGTTTTACAATACGAGGAGAAGATGGTTGGGGGTGTGGTCAAAATATAACACACATAAGTTTGATTAACTTATTTAATCGTGCCAGCGTTCCGGCCAGAATTTCTAGCCTTCATCAGGGCTGTTAGCTTGAAATCTAACTACCAAGTTTTATAATATTATTCAGATTAATTATGATAATCCCATTTGTTAAGAAAAATTTAAAGAAAATGAAATAACCTCATTTTTCATTTTAATTATAATTTAAAAATAATTTTTTATTATGTTATAATTTTCCAATATTTATGGAAGACAAGTTTGTGGTGGAATAGGTTGTTTTAAATTAAAATGCATTTTTCTTTCCTTTTATTCTTTATTAAATGAAGAAAAATCAAACAAATTTGAATTAAATTGTTTTGAATAGTATAAAAATTAATAATGGCATTTATTTATCAACAATGAATTACATATTTAAATGAGCTATTTAATTTAAATAGTTAATTTGTCCTTTGCTT
>NW_027111933.1:360993-362355 GCF_000696795.3 Halyomorpha halys | reverse complement strand
ATAAACTTTATTCTAATTAACAATTTATTACTAATAAACTATTAACCTATTCATCCATATTTCATTGTGACCTATGTTACCCTTGAAATTTACATTTTATTTTTAAAACCAGTTAAATCACTCATTCTATGCAACATTATAACATGAAATTCACAATTTTTCAGGAGATCTAATAGAAGTTTTAAGACAGAAATCCCATGTTTTTAAATGGAATCCAAACCATGGTCAATGATGTCTGTCAAGTAAAAACTGACCAGGTAAATAGATAAAATTATACGGGACCATGTGTGGTTCGAACCCGAATATTTTACTTTTCTCCAGATATGAAACAAATCTAGTCTTGTCCACCATAAAAATATTGAATGGGATAATATAAAAGTATTCTAAAAGTTAAAATTTTCTTTTTCATCACCAAGGTCCAATCTCCCCAAGACCTCCCTCTGGATTCAGCAATATGTCGTCCAAAGCAATTTAGTTTTGTTTTGAATTTAATGAACTTCAGTTTTCCTTGAGAATGGAAATGTTATACTGGTACTAATTATTTGGTCATCAATATTATAAAAAGAAAATTTACTTCAGCAAAAAAGGAAAGGAAGCAAATTTAATTCAGAAGACATACTTCCTGTCAAAACCTTTTTTATGATATTTAGGAAAAGCAGGTTGATATTAATTTAATCTTTTTAAAATTAAAGTTACAAGATTTTTGGACCTAATCAGGTTTATCCTACAACATTTTTAAGACTTGACGCCAAGATACTCTCGAAAATATCTCAATACAAATTTCTGCAAGCTAGCTTTCTGATTGAAACATTATTAAAATGGATTATTTAACAAATTTACTATTATATAACTAGCTATTTTTCTTATAGTTAATCCTCCAGTTAAACTCTTTATTTCTGTATATCATTTATTTGTAATTAAATCAGTTTTTACTATTTATTGGTAAACATGGACAGAAATATGTTTGATTATATCACACTGGTGTATAGATATATTAAAGTTGGTATGACCAAACATGAAATTTCAAAATCAATGGTTCTGAATTTTCTTATAAATGATTCATAAAAGACAATTTTTTATTGTACCAGTTATATGATCCATATTCTTAATTTAACAAAATAATGACTGCTTTTTATCCAAGGCTAAAACGGAAATTTATAGGAATTCCTAGTTCAGAACTGTAGAGGATAATTAATTATTTTATTGTGTTATAGATTCAATAATGAAAATAATATTGTAGAAATACTTTTAACATTTCAGACTTAATATTTATAAACAAAATAATTATTAAATTTAAGAGGTTTCTAAAATAAATGAAGAATTGATGATCCTTTAATTCAAATCATACTTTATTAAAATAAC
>NW_027111933.1:349574-360343 GCF_000696795.3 Halyomorpha halys | reverse complement strand
TCTAAAAATAGATTTCTTATTACATTTCTTTGTTATACTCAATAGAAACTTTTAAGTAGCAGAAATGCATATTTTTTTGATTTGATAAAATGTATTTATAATTATATTTTTTTAATTTAAGCAGATTTTTGTATACATCTTACAAAACTAGGTTGGCTAGAGATTACAAAAAACATTGTCTGCCAATCCAAAACTGTCCATTTTACCAGGGAGACGCAAATCAAAAACTCACTTATGGGCATCAAATTTCAGATCATTTTTCTTTTATACCTTACTAAAGTAAGTTGACAAGAGGTAAGAGGAAAGATCATCTGCCGATCGAAATGATTCATTTTCCCTTACAAAACATGGTTGAAAGGAGATTACAGAGAAAGACATCAGCCAATCCAAAATGGTCAATATTACCAGGCAAACACGAAACAAAAACCTATTTTCGAATCAATATTGCAATCGCAGCTGTAACTATCTTGTTCTGTTATATATTTATTAAATAGCAGCAGAATGCATGCCATATTTTTATAAATATTTATTATTTCTTTCAAAAATACTACCTAATTTAATTATTATGAACAACCATTTAAATATCAAAATTTATTGGAATAACGATAATTGCAGTAGGCATTATTCAGTAGATCAAATGAGGTCAGAAGTAAATGGTTATAAGTGGCTATTTTACTGATAAGATTTTTTCCCATCTATTTGTCTGGACCAAATTTACACATCAGTAATAGCAAAATTGTGAAATTAACAATAATTATTAGTTAATTACTGGTAATTTCAGAATTTTGTGAAAGCATAACTTTGGTTCAGGCACAGATAGATAGTAAACACTTATTGTCAAAATTGTAGCTTCTACTCCTTTACTTCTAACCTCCTCAAATATAATTCCTAATAAAATGGTGTTTTGGGGAGATGGAAGGAAGAGAAGATGAATATGCCAATGTGGTTGGTTTGCAACATTTGAATAGTTTGAAAAATAAACTAAAAATACTACTTTCTATAAGTTTTACTAAAATTTTCCAGATACAATTGAAAATTCATAAAATTTTTGTTTTATAATATGTTAAATAAGGAGTATGTTCTGCTACAACCTGGATAAACTGCAAATTAAGAATTTTTTTTGTGAATCAATGGTAGTCATTTTGACCTTGATATTTCAAGTGGATACAGAAAATAAAATTAATTCATTTTCTAGTAATAAAAAAACAAAACAATATTACGGTGAATATAGACTTGTCTCAATACACTTATCACTTTACCTTGGTGCTCTAGCCTATCTTTCAAGGAAAAATTATATTTTAAAGTATCTATTGCCTATGAATTTATAATTTATGTTAATTACAATATAATACTTAAATAAAAATATAATTTTTAAAATTATAATATTTAATAATAAATAGGTAGATACAATCCTTGTAGCATGTTTACTGTTAGGAACTACTCAATATTAAAGTATTAATTTCTTAGATTATAATGATGAAATGATATTGAAAATTTCAGAACAAATAAATTCCATTAAATATTTATATTTCCTGAGAAAAAAAATGTACTTAGCTTATAAAATGGTCCATATTAGTAACTGTTTGTTAAATTAACTTATAAGAATTATATATTAGATAAATGTGCGCAAATGCAATCAAAATCAGAAAAATGATTTAATAAAAATAGGTATGCTATAAATAACAATGATTTACAGGATAAGAGTGTGTTATTCTTGATTCTTATCTGTATTCTAGATTGTATTAACTGATGTATGATTTTTTTTTTCTTTTCTTTGCTTTTTATAATTGATATGAATTTGTTTTCCTTTTCTTTGCTTTTTATAACTGGTTTATGGTTTTAAATTTTAGTTTTGTAATTAAAACTGAAATGTAAATTGTTGAGTTGATCAAGCTTCGCTAAGAAAGAAAAATGAAATCATATTTCACTGCGTTAAAAAAGTAATTGATGAAACTTTTCACAAATATTTATATTTAGTATTCAGAATGCTTAATTTCTTAATTCATACTTCTTAAATATAAACAATAAATAGATATTTTTTAAATATTTATTCACTATATATGTATGTATTATTTACTAAAGTAAAATAATAAAGGTATGAAACTTACCTTTATGGGCAACTCAAATCTTAAACTTACTAACCCCAGTTGGTTAACCAGTCAGTGTTATTTTGTGACTAACTTTGAATTATAACCAGAGCAAAAGCTTATCTTGGCTTTATCTTGGCCCTTCAAAATGACTCAATGCTCTTGAGCTTATTCATGTTTTATTTGTTTTTACAGATTGTAGTGTACAATATAATAGTTTATATTTATAGAGTATGTATTTGTTTGATTCACAACATTAATGTGTTCATACTTATTATATTCATCTCTGTTTTAATTTTCATAATTGTTTTTACCTTACATTACGTAACTTACATTTAGTTCAGTTCATCTTACTACAGATTTTATTATTAATACTACTTTAATGTTCTTCCACCGATTTAATACTATTTATTTGGTTAAGTAGCATTAAATAATAATTGTATTTCACTATATGATTGATATTTTTGTAAAATTTATTATATACAATGTAGATATTTGGTGTTATTATAAAGACCATTCCTATGGATGATTTTAATGATTGGTCTAGGATTTCAAAAAGCAGCATCAACATATTTAAAATTACAAGTATTTTAACATACTTACAATATATTTCTATAATCAAAATACTGTAACATTATTCAGAAATTCTTGAATCATATTCCATTAAAGTTAGGAACAAGATAATAGAAGGAACTCCTGCTTTAAGGACACCATTTCTTTTTTTTTTTCTTTTCTTTTTCTTTTTTTTTCAATTCGCAATAGTATAAACCATTAGGATACACACTACATTTCTTTTGTAGAAAAAAAAAACAACAGTGTGCTGTAATTATATTATCACAAATCACTAAAGCTAAACATATGGAAGATATAAGACAAACATTGGATTATAGAATTATAAGTTGGGAGTAAACAGCTCCAGCAAACATTATGGGTCCATCAACATTCCAGAACCTTTCTAAATAGTTGTTATGAAATCCACACTAATACAAAAAATATTAAAGCATAAATCTCAAAAATTAGTAACTCATTAGCCAAATTTATTCCTGTAATTAATTTTCATTTCATAAAATAAAATTACATTTTCTTAAGAAAATAATAATAAATTCATTCATAAAGAAGACCCAACACCAGAAGAATAATATAATTTGTATTTTGGATGTAAAGATATCCAATCTATATACAATGAAGATAAACTTTTTATTTTTAAAATATAATAAGCATTATGAAAAATCTGACTCAAGCTGATATAAAATCTGATGAATCACGCTATTGATTATCATGTCAACCTACAAGAAATAGCTTCTCTGTAAATGATAAAGAAGTAATACATGCACCTAACAGCAAAACCTTAGCTCAGCACTTTGAAGATGTATATAAAATTCCAGGAACTTTGTTATCTGGTTCTTAAATCATTCTGAACCTAAATGATAACCACTCAACATTATTTTAACAGATTCTCAAACTGTCACTTAATCAAAAGCCTGATAACAGTTTCTTTATTCGATAGCATTTTGAATACGCTATTGGCTTGATTCATTTATTTAATGAATAATGGTATCTCTGCACAACTTGATTGCTGTATCCATCTATAATAAAAATTATTTTCTTTTTTGATTTTAAATAAAATAAGTTTTGTATCCTAAACAGTAGATAGTTGTTCTATCAGCTCCATTTCTGTCATCATTATTTAAGATGCATCATTAAACATTTTTTTTGCTATAAATAAATAAAATAACACTGTAATTTAAAAAAAGTTTCTGCAAAACATTTAGCATTTAAATAAATTAAATTTATAATTAATAACTATAAGTAGAAAATTAAAGTAATAGTTATAGGTTTATAGTAGAAAATATCAAATCCATAAAATTAAACAAGTATAATTATTTATTGATCTTCAAGTTGATAATACATTTATTCTACATAATTAAGTATGTATATGCTTATACTTATAAAAAAAAACATTTTACTGTATTAGGTATATCTGCCTGAATCTAATGAGATGTACTATGGAACTCCGTAAAATTGAAACCACATTCGGAGAGCTGCCAGCACTGCTTCCAACAACTTTTTCTGCACCTGGTGTGCCGATGCCGCCTTACTGAAGAGATCAATTATGGTTATTCATTTAAATCCTCTCCATGTGAAGGTGTCGACCTGCAGATCGTTGAGTGGTGCATCTGTAGTAGGTGTCTCCTCTTGTCTGCCTTTTGGTAGACAAACTTCGCAGTTCCCTACAATTTCTGTGATTGTCTTTTTCTGGGGCCCACCATCCTCCTCTGCCTTCTTCAATCTCGCCTTGATCACACTCCAGGGTGTCTCCTCATCTGCTGGAATCTGATTGAGGGTGCTCCTCTTTACTCTGCAGACGACCAGCTTTTAATGCCTCCGCATCTTCGCTATCCAGTAGATTTTTTATATACTTCACTTCAATTCGGCTTATTAGTTGGTCATCCCCCTTTAAAGAGTGATTTAATTCTCCAGTCTCTCCGGTGAATATTTTTAAGTCCAACACCACCTTCCTCAGGTCTTGGGTGGTTGCTGTATGGACCTTATTCCATTCTAGCCTCATCGCATGAGCTTGCGCAAAAGAGACTTCTGGTAGTGGCTGAATTTCTTCCGGAAGTGGGTTCCCTGCAGATAAAGGTTGGTGAACTGCAGCTTGAGGTTGGTTATTTTAGTTCCAACCCTCCAGGTTCAGAAGTACTCCTCTCACGATTCCGTTACTGGCCATATTTTTATAAAATGGAATGAGACGACAAAGTCAAAACAAAAAAAAAATCTTCTAGAAAACAAAAATTACTCCGGTATCTAAAGCTCCTTATTTCGGCACCACATAAGTATTGGCGAAAGCAGAACCAAAAAAAAAAAAATGGAAGAAGGAATAAGATCTGACATGCTTGGACTGCTGCAAAATATTGGCTTTATTGGGTTCAGTACATCTCTTTATATATGTTCGATCAGCTTATCTCCTCAGCTAACAGCTTTCTAAGGCCTTAACTTATATATTGTAATATTGCTTTTTTTTTTAGTAAATAGTTATTTTTTATGTGCCAATTTATGCAATATTCAAAAATTTATTTTAAGTAAATAAAAGGAAAATTGATAGTTTTTTACTTATTCTCATAACTTAAATATAGCTTTGAAGATGACAAGGTTAAATGAAAATATTAAATAGATATGAGAATTTTTATTTTATTATCTGCAATATATAAAACTTTTAATCTCAGGGTGTGTTTTTCTAGGCAATCATAACACTCAACTAAATTATTACCTACCTTTACAAATATACTTAAATTCTATTTTGTACAACACTAACCAATTTATACTCTTCTTTTATGAATGATTTTTTGACGTCTTCTGTTTAACAAACAAACACTGACTGTAAACAATCTTTCAACAAACAAACACTGACTGAAAAAAAAGCATTGGTTCTCTTACTCTTTCCAACACATTTCATCTACCAGAGATCCAAATAAACAGTACCTTTTTCTTTTTGGATGTTCCTTTGATGTCTTCTTTTTCTAGATGTCTACCACTGAAAGTAGACCAAGGATGTTCAAGATCTCCTGTATCCAGGAGAAATCCTCCCATCGGCGCCTAAAACACAAGTGATCCCAAAACCAAGCATTGTTCCTTCCCCTTCTATAAGTGTTCGTTCTCAACATCAATTGTAGCACAACGGTTTTGAGTTTTGTCTTATGATTTCTTTTATGAATATCATTCTTTAACACTTATTCTTGACTTCTATTTTTTCTTAAATTTACTGTAACTACAATTATGATGGGAAGTTAAATAAAGTTTAAGACATTTGAATAAGCTCAACATGGCCGCAATTCAACAGACTTTTGGAAGGATACACGCCACCATCTTTATTTCGAATAACATATTTTTACTTCATATTTGACTGATGAAAATGGCTGCTCTTAGATAAAAATAAAAACACAAATAAAAACCCTTTATTCATAGAAAATAACTATTTACTGAAAAAAAGGAATATTACAATATATATAAATTTAAACATACACTTTTAATACTTCTGAGGAATTTTAGGGAGTTGACTAAATCAAAATTAGTTATCAGCACTCTAAAACATATAGGGACAAATTTTTAAAACTTTCCTGGTAATCCACAGGACTGGACTAGTTATAGATGAATTCATATTCTAAAGAATTCCAGATGACAGCTCCAATCAAATGATATGATGATCCATTTCCAAAACTACTCTCCTTATTTGGTTAATGTATGAAGGTTAGGCAGCATGGATTCTTCACTGGATTGTGTTGAAGCAATTTTAGGAGTTGGTTGTTAGATTTTGGAGTCTAATATTGCTGCTATTAATGAACTGTAGCATATTGTATGTAGTGTTCTAGAAAAGCAGAGCAGTATTTAGTAGAGGAAGTTCCCTTTACTTGGACACACTGTTGGAGATAACATTTCATTTTTTCAATCAAATATTACCTCACAGATAAAAAACACGGTTCCATACATTTACCACCTTTATTGGATATAGTTTTTAGCCTATCAATTATTGTATTTTAGAGATGTTTCTGATGCAGTTTTAAGAATCTTTGTTTTCATTCGCTTCCAACAGATTATTAAATGTGTACCAACACAAATATAAATGCTTTATTTTTGTTATTTGAATTGAATTTTTTTCAACCCCATGAAGAAAACAGCATATATCCCAGGTACAGGCCACCCCTCAAGGTATGAGGTAGAAGCATACCTTAGAAAAATGAAAGCTTGAAGCAATTAATATCTAAAAAATTGTAAATTAGTGTAGCTAATTGCTTATATTTCTTGTATTGCTAAATAGAGAAGCTTTCAAAATATTAAGGAGACTGACAGAAACTCATCTAATTTAGTAGATTTTAAGAAACTTTAAGAAAAAGGGTCCAAGTTAAGGGTACCTACCATATTTGTGAAGGAATAGAGAAGTGTTTTAGAAGAAGTACGGGGATAAGTTTCATGGCGATGCACACTTCACCGGTCCTTAGTGTACTGAACAATAAAAAAGAATTATTTCCTTTATGTGATGACAGAGGTTTGACTTTAGGTTTCATTAATTAAAAAAGAATTACTTTTATGGGAATTTAAACTTTTTATATCCTTTTGAGTGTAATACCCTGGTTTCCATAATATAAATAAACAAAACATTCCGAAAAACAAAATTTATTTAAAAATTAAAAAGGTAAATATAAAACTATTTTAATTTAGATACTAATAATGAGAAAGATATAAATGTGATATCATATTATGTGCATGAGGGTGAAACTGGCAAGACTCACTTTATCAATTTTTCACATAAAAGCAGACAAAACTAAAAGAAATGAAACAATGAAGTTCCTATTGTCCCATAAATATATATAATTAGGTGAATTTGTTGATAAAATGAAATAAGGGTTGTGAAATGGAGGGGAAAGAAAAAAAAAAAAAGGAATAAATTGAAAAGCTTGTATTTAGTTTGTAGACAGATATTAATTGTAAAATAATACTGTGGGAAAAAAAAAAATGTTAGCTGTCTATTATATTGTATCATATCAAAAAAATGTAATTTATATATGTCCGATCACAGATTGATCAGTATGCTGTGTAATGTAGCAACCCGATGTATTTGGGCAGCATGATTGAATAAATTTCTTTCTCTGTGTGTATTTTTTTTTTTTGAAATAGGCATACTCAGTGTTAAGAAAACAAAAGAAACACTGAAATAGAGGAACAGAATCCTATATAAAAAAATAAGAAATAAAACAGAGCCTTTATTTAGTTCTAATATTTATAAGACAATAGGAACTTCATTGTTTTAATTCCTTTTTTTTTATTTAACAGCATCCACATGCATTTTCATGTCTAATTAAATAATTTCTGTTTCACCTAATAATACCAAATGATCACAACAGCCCATCATAGATATTTCACCCTCCACAGTTAAATAATGTTTTTATCAGTATAGAACTTTTATTAAACATTTCAGTGTTAAGTGTAAACAAATCAGGGATAAGGAATCAACTTTTAAACAATTTTAAACCTTAACATATGTTAAACCTTGCCAATTTGGACTCCATTAAAAATTTTGCTAAACACATCCCTATTAGATCAACTACTGTCTTTAGTACCTCATCTCTTTGAAAATAGGCAAATTTCAAATAATGTTGATGTACAACTGATGATACATATCTTTTTATTTCAAGTATAATTTTATTTGATCAAAAACATGTTTATATGTATTAAAATGCAAAAGTAAAATTTTAAAACATATCAATACACCATTTTTAATTCAAAGGAATAAAAGATTTCAGATCAAATAATGAAAAAAACTTTTAACACACTGAACTACACAAAACGTTTAAGTATATAAAAACAATCAAGATTTACTAATAGTTGATATATTGCCTCTGTTCTTTTCTTCTAGTGATTATTATATAATAATAGTAATGATTACAATTTATTATAATTATTTGGATGATACTATGTTAATTTCAAAATATTCATATATCCTAATAATTAATGATTTGATACACTGTCTTATAACTTCAACACATTTTTTTTTGTTTATCAAATTTATGAATTATAAATGAAAACTTAAGTCTGTAAAGAGAGATATCAAAAATCTGTTACAGAAATTGCATACCAATAACAATTCAACCCATTGTATTATTTGAAAGGAATATGGTCCGGGTGCGGTCACAAAAACTCAAATAGTATAATTCTACTATTTGAGTTTTTGTGACCGCACCCGGACCATATTCCTTTCATCTTTACACACGGTCAATCAATAATCTTCCATTACTATTTTTTTGTTCTTTTTTGACCGCACCCGGACCATATTCCTTTCATCTTTACACACGGTCAATCAATAATCTTCCAGCATTGTATTATTTGTTATCTTTGCCCCATTATCTTCTTTTTAAGTTATTTTCACCAAGACCACACATATTTACAGTATACTCTATGTGAAGGAATTCAACTTTCTGAAAAATCACTGTCATGTATAGTTATGAAGCTTTCTTTGTAATATGAATTTGAATCAGCCTTCAAAGCTTTCTTTTGTGGTTTGAGTGTTAGTTTTCCTTTTGATTGATACAGCGTTTTGGAATGTCTAATATTCCTGTTATAATCATCTCTTAAGTGTACTGGTTTAGACTTTATTATAATATCAAGGATTTTAGAACGCATTTGTAGCTTAGCATGATCTGGAACCATCCTCATGTGTGATACTAAGGACAAGGCAAAATGTTTGTCTTCACCCTCAATGCTTACTTCTTTTGTTTGATCCTTGTGTTTGTTCAATCCCCATCCCCTTGGTCGGTTCAAATCCACACCATATGTGTCCTCTATATATGGCACTGTCTCTTCATCTACTCCTTGGTTAAGCTCCATTTCCATATGCGATACTGAAATGATATTATAATTTTTAAAAGAAATATACTCCATTTTCAAGAGGTTTTACCACATGAAACATAAATTAGGGGATAACATTTGGCACAACCTGTTTAAGATCTATTCAGTTGACCTTCTACAATACTGAACAAGTAAAACAAACAATTTAAGAGAATTTTATTTCTGAGAATAGGATGAGTTGAAATATACTTTTTAAAATCTTAATCCATATTCTCAAAAATTTTGGCATCACAAATAAAGGCCAAAAACACTCCAATAACCAGTTTAAAATATGTTGGTTAAGGAGTAATGTCAGAAATAAAACAAATAGTAAATAATTGTTTATTGCTTAGTGTGTGTCCATAATAACACTTTTTTCTGATGTATAAAAACAAGATCAAAGTGATAAATACAGTGCAACAACTTAAAAGGTTTAAAACCAGTAAAAATACAGGAAAAACAAGGTCTTATGAATGACAAAACTAAAGTAAATACATAAATCAACAACAACATAATATTTGGGAGTGTTAAACAAATAAATGCAGAGCAAGGACATAAAAGGTTGAGTACAAGCAATACAAAGCAAAACAAGGGCTTATAAATGACAAAACTAAATTGAATAAATAAATTAAGATGGAAGGTTGGAAGTGTGGTCAAAAACAAATAAATAAAATCAGAAATATAACTCTATTGTAATAAATTAATAAAACATAATGAATTTAATTTAATGAAAATAATGTCCTGTAAGAATAGAGGTATTATAGAGTCGAGAAGGTCATTAAGAACAATATTAGAGATATCTGGAGCAAGGCAGTTCCCCATCACAAGTCCGCTAATTTGGGAATAAAATTTATCGTGAAACATCAGGTAACAATTATTACAGCACAGTTCTAAAGCAGAAAGAAATGAGGTGAGGTTAAGCATGCTATGAGGTTGAATTATAGTCCATGATATCCGTAATTCCTTCCACCTTAAAGAACTATTACAATCCTTCAACATACCTGACAACTTTATCTTAACTTCCTTTGATGACAAAAGCCTTTTTACTAACATCACCATTGACAAAGCCCTTCATATCGTTGAGAAAAACTAGACTATAATTCAACCTCATAGCATGCTTAACCTCACCTCATTTCTTTCTGCTTTAGAACTGTGCTGTAATTCTGGTTACATGACTTTTCACGATATATTTTACCACCAAAGTAGCGGACTTGCGATGGGAAACTGCCTTGTTCCAGATATCTCTAATATTGTTCTTAGTTTTACATTTATATAAACACTAATACAGCATATTTTGAACAG
>NW_027111933.1:344718-348735 GCF_000696795.3 Halyomorpha halys | reverse complement strand
ATAACAAGATTATTTGGCACTTCTTATAGCAATTTTTAAATAAGAAGCAATAATAATGAAAATCATACCAAAGCATAGGAACATACTACCACAACCTGATTAAAAGGGCAGGCAGTCTCTAGAAACTATCAGTTTCAAAAAGACACCACTTATGACTGACAAAGCCTTAGTGGGGGAAAGTGATGACTTTGCTCATATGTTAGAAGTGAACTGCTGGAATTTTTTGTCTTCACTTAGGCCTCAAGTGGGCCCCTGGACGGTTGGAATTATAACTCTTTATGCTGAGGTTGCCAGAAGTGTTTGCTGTTTCACCTACATATAAATTCTCAATAGCTACCATATTCTGAACAAGTTGCTGTTCACAAAGTTAGGTAAAAATTAATTATACTTACAATTACTGTAATTAGGAATTGTAAAAATATAATTACACTTACAAATAATTGTAATTGTAATCACTTGATGAACGACTAATAGTAACTAATAATTGCATTCTTGAGTAATTGCTTTCTCCCCCCCCCCTATAATTCTATGTAATTTTAATATGATTACAAGTAATTGTAATTACAAATACTTAACCACAAAACTGTAGAAATATGTTTTACAATGGCTCCAAAATATGAAAATTATATACAGATTTAACATATTATGGTTATAACATATGAGTTAAATTACATGTTATTGCAATTGCAATTACTAAGAGTCAAGAAATAGTTGTAATTATAATTGCAATTACTAAGAGTCAAGAAATAGTAGTCATTATAATTGCAATTCCTTGGTATCAAGAAGCAATTGTAATTGAGAATGCTAATTACAATTACACTAATTCTATAAGGTAAATGCAATTTCTTTAGGCAATTACAGCAATTGTAATGGCCTTACAATTACTTCAGTGTAATTTTCCTTCAAAACCACTAATTTTGTATGTTTTGAACCATTTAAAATTTATCTTAAAGTGATGATAGTGCAATTGTAACGTGTAATTGGAGATGTAATTAAATTAATTAAGTATTGATTCCTCCCCAACTCTTGACTCTTCCCAACTGTCAGCTTTTTGGGGGATTTGGCTTGACTGTTATTTAAATGGATAGACCCAATAATAAAAATCGTTTTAATGCAATTCATTCTGGTAACAAAGTTAGTATTAATACCTACGTTCTACAATTCACAAGTAAGAAAGAAAATGTTGAGTATAAGATTTAATATATTATTTTATACTGGGGTCTAGGGAGGATTTTAAAGCAAAGTGATCTCTCCCAAATTTGATTTATTTTAGCTGTCATCAAGACGGTAATTCATACAGAAAAATACTTAAATCTGGAAAGTAAAATATCCTTGCTCCGGCTGGGGATTTGTTTCTACAAGTTGAAGATAGGGAAAATACTAAATTAATTACAATACTAATGAATACCGATAAAGAATCAGGCAGGCCTCGAAAAAAACATGTAATAAAAAAATTACATTGGCTAGTAATGTAAACAGAGATTAATTAGACATTTTCTATGTAAATGTGAAGGAATATATTAAAAATAAATGAAGAAATTTAATTAATAAATTCCTACCGTTACATGTCCATTTTATGTGATAATACTAACAAAAACCTAATGACGAGAGAGGGAGAAGGGGTAGGGGACGTTACCACTTCTCCCCTCCTCCAATAATTTGAAAGTTCCAAAAACTGGAAATTTAGTGAACATAATTTAAACTGTGAAAATGCTAGTAAAACATTACCCTACATTTATTATAACACTATTTTAACTGGTCACTTTCCCAAAAATTAAAAAAAAAAAATTATACACTTTCGGGATAACTGCATAAACCACTGGAAGGTAGGGAAATCCTTGAAAATTGTAGAGAAATTTTAGATTTTGCCTTCTCACCAATAAGTTGTATCCCCTCCTCTGATAAACGATGTTTCACAATATATTGATATTTTTATAATTAATTATTGAAATCAACCTATTTATATTTATATTAGAGTAATTAGCATACAGTTCCTAGTCGTTGAATCACTTTCTCACCATAACCTTTAAGTTTGCATTGGCCGCCTCTTCCACTAGTATGGTACATCTGGAATTGTGTATTATTTTTTGTATCCACTCGTTACTAAGCTCTACAACCTTACACGCCGCAATGCTATAACATGAATTATATTTACCGGGTGTAGGTCCCTTAATTCAGCGTTGTGTAATCTTCTAAATTCGCCCGTTAATTCATCCTTTTTCGATCCAAATATTTTTCGCAATAATTTATTTTCGGAAACCCTAAGACGCTGTTTATCCCTTAGTGTAAGAGGCCACGTCTCACATCCATAAAGAACAGTGGGAAGGATAAAAGTTTTGTAAATTCTAATTTTAAAGTTTTTCGATAGAAGGTAGTTTCGAAATTGAAAATAACAAGCATTTCCGGCCTTCAACCTAGGTTTTATATCTTCAATTTCGTTTTTTCTAGTTACCGTAGAACTTGAATACTTAAACTTATTTCCTTCTATATCTATATAACCGAAATTGCTTGCGTATTACTGCTAACCATATATTTTGTTTTATACGTAATCATCAGCATACCCAAGCATCGGTATTTTACCACCCAAAGTTAAGCCGTTTTCGGTATTCATCACACTTTTAATGACGTATTCCAGTGCTAGATTAAATAAGATAGGTGATAAAGAATCATCTTGTTATAAAAACCTGGAATTTCTCAGATTAATGATTACCGATTCTTACCATATTAAATAGAGATGCGACATCGACAAAAAACATCGATGTTTTTGAAACCATTTCAGTAACGAAATCTGTTCCAACGACTACGCATGCTCCGGCCAGTCAGAAATGCTTTTTCAAACAAAGAATTCGACTTCGACTACAAAAAACAACGATGTTTTAAAATATCGTTGCTTACAAAACATTGACAAAAATACATCGATGTTTTTGAACATCCATTTAAGTAACATAAGGTCTGTTCTAACGACTACGCATGCCTCGGCCAGTCAGAAATGGTTTATGAAACCAAGAATGCGACATCGACTACAAAAAACATCGATGTTTTAAAATATCAATGCTTAATGTTTTTATATAAAAATGCATCGATATTATTGAACATCCATATCGATAACATAAGGTAACATCTAATTTGTTGTTTTATTTAATAATTGATTATGAAGTAGATAATTATATGAAGCGGTTGTTGGAACAGAACTAGAATTTGAATTAGGTTCAATGGAGTTAAATATAAAAAATCAATAAGAACAATTTACAAGATAATATTTTATTTTCAAATCAAATAAACAACACAAAATTAATCACATGTTTACTCTAATTTATTTATTTATTTAGTAAGAGTTCACCCTTGTGCACCTTACATAAATTATATAACTGTAAATTGATATTACATGGAGAATAATTATATTCACGGATTAGTAATATATACATCATAATTCATGACTCAGATACCCAAAATTATGTCAACCTCAGACTACTATCGAATCCACTCGTGGTTTAGTTAAAAGGGTAGTTGAAATTAATTATTCGTTGAAAATTGTCAATTTGTGAAGAATTAAATCATAGGATCGTATTGATCGTGGAGAGCTTATTTTGTTCTCAAAATGTAGGACATTTATTTACTCTAAAAAAAAGAATTAGTCAATCAGACAGATCACGCGAATTTAATTATAGCATCGGAATATTGCTACTCAATATTAGAGACCGAATTTTTGTGCAATAAAAAACCTTAAATGTAGAAAATCGTGCAGTGCAATCTCACAATGTGTATTAATCACCCAAATATCAACTTAATCGTTCAATTTATAATATTAATGGATGGATACTGCCTTAATAATTAATGGATTATTTGCATTAATTAATTAATTAATTAGAATAATGCGTTTTATTTCACAGCATCCGTTTTGAAATTAACTACCAAGTTTATTAAATCTAACTTATGCTCAATTTATGCTTATTTGGATAAAAAAAAAATGATGCAACATTAAAGTTAGTCGTGTTGCAAAATAAGCTAACAATATAA
>NW_027111933.1:342847-343769 GCF_000696795.3 Halyomorpha halys | reverse complement strand
CCTGCAGGAAGAAATGATGATGTTTGAATTCAAGAGAGAGGGCTCGGCAGATCTGTCGGCAAATCTTCAGGTGAGGGTTGAGGAGAGCCCAAGTAAATGGAAAACTATTCCCCTAGAGGACACCACCGAAGAATGGAACCGTTGTTGGATGACAAGCCCATAAGGTGCTACCTTAAGGAAATATTTCCCCACCGTTCGGTCACGGATGGAAGCAAAGTGGGTCCTCCTAGACTACTGGCTCTCTCAATTTCTCACGGGGCATGGGGGATTTGGAGCCAAGCTTCATTGCCACGGGATGGATATCGGCCCCCTATGCCCTAGTTGTGGTGTTACGGAGACTGCTGAGCACATCATCATAGACTGTACCGTCTTTGATGCATTATGGGCCAGATTACTGAGGGAAACCGGACTCTACGCCCTCACAGAGAACGACTTCCCTCAGCTAGTAAGCGAAGAAAACTACCCGTATTACAAAGAATTTGTATGTTGTGAAAAACAATTATTGGCGTTTTTACGATTATATTCAATATTCGTCAAAGAAGACCAGCCCCTGGAATGCCTGCGGACGGAAGAGGCGCAGATGACTGAACCTTAGGAATAAAAACTAATGAAACCTGTAAGAAAACTGTACATGAATCATTAAAATTGTAAATTGATTTATTAGCAGTAGTTTGATGATGGATATGTAACATCGAACTGCTGCTGTACACCAGTATTGCCTATAAGGCACGGGAAGGTGGAAATAAATAAATGAAAAATTAATTTTCTAATAGTTTTAAGTTTTATTATGTTGCTTTTTCTAGTTTATGTGTACATATTCTAATTTTAAAGGTTTTCATTTTATTATTTTAAATTATGTAATACACTTTCTTAACTAAATTCGGTTTTTTTTCTTTATTTTTAACACCTTGTACGGTTTGGG
>NW_027111933.1:340049-342797 GCF_000696795.3 Halyomorpha halys | reverse complement strand
AAAGGTTTTCATTTTATTATTTTAAATTATGTAATACACTTTCTTAACTAAATTCGGTTTTTTTTCTTTATTTTTAACACCTTGTACGGTTTGGGCTAGCAACGGTTCTTTTTGAACCCCCACATGCCGTAACTTAGTGGTCCTACGGGCCAGATTTGAATCAGTATCTTTTGGGTGCACAGTCCTAAAAAAGAGCTCTCCTTAAAGTTCTTTCTCGAGGCATTTGATTTGTTTTTTTTTATACATAAACTCAGAACACTTTCCTGTTTGTTGTTTCTACCATATTCCTTACTGGCACAAAGCATTCCATTTTTGTTAAATACTTAATTATTCCTCTGTCTTAAACTATTTTATTAAAAACTACGATATAAGTAATTATTAAAAATGAATGTATTGTTTAAAAAAAATCAGAAAGAACATATTACAAGAGTGCCGGTAAGAAGAGAACTCAATGAATTACAGAAGCTCATGCGTACAACCCAGCCCACAGAACATCTATTTGCAAATAAATTAAAAAAATAGAAATTTAATTAAAATCTTTCTGGTGATATTAAAACTCTAACTAATTAGCTAATTAATTTAATAAACTAATGAATTAGGTTTTTTATCCGTTTCTCGGCAAATGGTTTATCCAAGCGAATACGTTATAGTATAAGAAATTTGACAGCATTAAATTCATTGTGAATAAGTACCATAACAACCAAAACACGATTTTTTTTCAATTTTTTTCTTAAATTTGAGCTGTATTCCAAGTATTTATATGAATACAAACTTAACACGGAAAAACATTTCTCCAATCTTCATTCATAACACCACTCTTATTTTTCCAATACAGAAACTAATTAATTTGATAAAGTAACAAATTAGTAGAAGTCTTTCTTTCGGTTTTTCGCACATAAGCACTAAACGGTGGATCCTACAGGAAAATAATAAAACGAGTTAAGGAACGTTAAACTGTTCCAGAGTTGGGCAAAAATTAGCCATAGTTGAAATTCATAGCTAAAATTGCCATAGATATGAACCTTATTCATGAATGAATCATTAATAAATAAATATCGAATTGTATATAGTTGACCGAAGATTACTGATTGAAGAAGATGGTCAGGGGGTGCGGTCAGCAAAGGAACAACATAAATATGTTTTTGTTTATTTGCATTATTCCTTATATAAGGACTAATAACGGCACCCCCCGACCATCTCCAATAAATAAATATCGTATCCATGACTATTTTAGCTATTAGTTTCATAGTTGCCTAACCCTGACCTGTTCTGGCTGTACATGGACTTTAACAGAACATCTTCAGCGCGAGGAGGCAATCAGAACTCTCAACAGAACTTTAAAAAAACGAAAAAAAAAATTCACAAAATTTTTGATTGGCTATTTTTGACTTAAGAAGTCGTAGAAATTAAAAATTTTGAGAGTTCTAGTAGCTCCTATTTGGGATTTAAAGTTTCTAATAAAAACAAGAAACATTTGAGTTATTAATTACATAAAAATACCAATTAAAAATTACGCACGACATTTGTGCAATATTTGACACCGTCCAGCTCTTTTCCTAACAACAATACGATATTTTTTCATAAGAATAATTTATAGAACTCGCAGGGGGGCCAACAGAACTCCGATCAGAACTCCTAAAAAACCAAAAAAAAAATTCGCCTCAAAAATATTTTTAAGTCGAAAAAATCTTCCGAAATCAGACCGTTTATCTTTTTTTCTAGCAACAATACATTATTTCATTAGGATAATTTTTAGAACTCGCGGGGAAGGCCAACAGAAAATAAGATATACGGTCTGATTTCGGAAGATTTTTACGACTTAAAAATATTTTTGAGGCGAATTTTTTTTGGTTTTATAGGAGTTCTGATTGGAGTTCTGTTGGCCCCCCTGCGAGTTCTATAAATTAAACTTATGAAAAAATATCGTATTGTTGTTAGGAAAAGAGTTGGACGGTGTCAAATGTCTTTGAATTTTACGTAGGGGCGCGTGAATTTGACGGGTATCAACATCAATGTTTTAAACATCATAACTATTCTTATAAATAATCGAGAACTCTAGAACTCTTATGGATACTACTAGAAATAAAAAAAATTGAAATTTTTCAAGGATGGGGGGCCAACTTCACAGAGGTCAGTTTTGGATTAGATTGTGCGTCAACGCGTTGTGTGTTTTGCTTATTTATTTGTCAAAGTTTAAACATTTAACCCTTATAAATTGATAAACATGAGTCAGAAACGGAAAGACTTCAATATTAATACGAACAAAAAGAAATAAAGGATTCATAAACTTCATACGATCGAGACAAAGATGGAAATAACTAAACGTTCTTAAAACGGCGCATATTTTGCTTCAATTGGATGTTTGTATAGTGTAAACGGATCTAAGAATGTTCAATTTTGAAAAAAAACAAGAGTAAAATTAAGGAGTTCGCCGATGAAGGTAAAGGTGCTGCTAAAAAATTGATTTCCTCATTATCAAAAAATATTGAAAATGGAGAATATTCTCTCAGTCAAATACTCAATGTAGGTGAGACGGCTTTGTTTTGGAAGAAAATGCAAAATCGTACATATTTAGCAAAGGGAGAATCAGTAGCTCCTGGACAAAAGTCTTTAAAAAACCGATTGACATTACTCATTGCTGGAAACTTAGCTGGTGATTTAATATTGATCCCATTGTAAGTTTACAAGTAGAAAATCCCAGAGCATTGAAAGGGAAAGATAAAGAATTGCCTTCGGTCATTTGGAAAT
>NW_027111933.1:335665-339789 GCF_000696795.3 Halyomorpha halys | reverse complement strand
AAATTAATACGAAAAAGCACTCCTTTGACGCAAAATTTAATGCTGTCCATTTTCTTATACCATAAAGTTTTCGCTGGGATTCACCGTTTACGAATTATCCTCACCCACCCCAAAAAAAAAACTTAATTCAATAATATTAAATTAATTACCTTCATTAGAGTTTTAGAACGGTAAGAAATGCGTTTCATTGTTATGTGTGACAGAAACTAGTTGTTAAACTTATTCGCAGATGAATGTCCACAGAGCTCCACTCCAGTACTAATTTGTCTATTACAAAAGTAGCGGAAATATTCTTGATCCCTAAGCTCTTTACAAGCTTCAAGACAAGCACAAAGAACAAGTGGGTCCGCCTACTTTCTTGAACCCAGTATGGATTTCTTTAACGCTAAATATACCGAATTATAAGTTTTTTTCAAGAGATGGCAGCACTTTTGGGGTAAATTTACTTTTCTTCTCATATATGGACGGAATAATGCATTTTCCAGCTGTAAACGGATTTATCGTCAAGAACCCCATTGGGTTTACGCTAATTGGTTCATTATGTTTATTTGTAATTATATTGGCATTTAAAAAATATAGCTTTCTTATTATTTGTAAATTAAAAAAAGAGAGCTTATAGGACCTTGGTCACAAGTAAATAAAAGAAGCCTTCGCAAAAAGATTCATTTTATAACAATGAAAACGTTATAAAATGAAGCGTTAACATTTGTGGTAACTAGGTAGGGCAGGGGAAGTTACCCCTACTCATGAAGTTGATCCTCCGATGACTCCAACATTCATCTGCTTGATCCATGCGTTTCCATGATTTTTTTATTTTTCACTAATACCAAAGTGGAATATCGGTAAAACTCCTAAATGAGAAAACATTTTTTAAAATTAAGAAAAATAATTACGTATATTTTTTTCTTTAAATACATTTTGATTTCTCAGCCAAAATCATTCACTGGTTAATATAGCATAATTCATCATTGTAATTACTACATTGTTTTACATTATTTTTCGCATAATTAGAGAAAAAAATTAAAACAAATAATTATTGTATCGAAAAATTCTTCGAAAGATTCTGTATTACAATCTTATCAATTAAGATTTTTATAAGCCTATTCAATTTTTTTATTGACAAGAGTATCAAACTATAAGACGTATTTTTTGTTTTACATGGGCAAACTTATTTTTACCGAAAATTCTTACAACTCAGACGAAACAAGCAGAAATGGTGAACAGTGAATCCAAGCAATCTGGGAAAATGTACTACACTATTCAAACTGCAAGGCAATAAAAAAAAAAATACAAATATGTTTAGTTGTTATTTCCGTTTCCATTATTCCGATTTATAAAATAACACCGTAGTTGATGAGTTTTGAAGTATCAAATAAATATGAAGATGGCCAAGATTGCGGTCAAAAAATAACAAATAGTTTTTAACTATTTAATGTCCGACGTTTCGCCTCCCTTTGCAATGTTTCATCAGGGCTAAAAAGATACAAAAAACAACTAAGAAAAATTACGTAACAATGGTAAGAATAAAAAATTACGCAAAATATACAGTTAAAAAAGTACAAGAGACGCATATAAAAGGGAAAAAACAACAGGAAAGTAGATATGGGAACACAATAACAGACGGAAAATGAGGAAGAAAGTTGATATTAAATAAAGGTCGTGAAAGAATAAATATAAATAAAATTAATAATGATGATAATAAATGAGCAAAGAACAAATCAGGAACACTTACCTGTTCAAAGTGATAGGTTAAACAGACATTGACCATAAATCGGAAACGTGGAGGGAGTGGAGGGGTAGCCAGCCGTTTAACGGTTATATTTATATTTCAAATACGTTGTGTATACAGGAAATAGTAAAAAATAAGTAGGAAATAAAACAATATGACGAAAAGTGAAAAACAATAAAAGAAAGATAAAGAAATATGATAATAATAATGACCATAATACTTTTCTGGTTATTTAGGAATAACTAGAATGATACATATCGTAACTAATAATATATACTGAAGAAAATATAGTAGGATATTAAACACAATATAGGATATAATAAAAATGATTGTAAAAAAAGTAAATAAATAATAAGTAAAAGTAAATAAAGAAAATTAAAAAAAAAGTGTAAAAATAAAGTACAAAATAATTATGATAATAACTGTTTTCATATATCGTGAAAATAATAATTTATCTACACTGAACGGAAAGCGACTCATCTCAAAATCCATTTATAAACATCTTAAACCTCTTCCAGTTAACCACAAAATCGATAAAAACTGTATCTCACATACCTGCAGCCATATATTAAACCTAATTAAGACTCAATAATTTTACGCTCGTTTTATTATCATCGCGAAATTTTTCTGTTATTTTTCATGTTGCTCCTTTCATCTACACTATAAGAAAAATGTATAAATTTTGAGTTATTAAATTTGATCATAACTTTATTTTATGGATAAATCCAATATTTCAATATCTAAGAAACTCCCCAAAACGACACGGAACTTAAAAAAACACGCAAATTGGTTATTAATTTTATGAGATTTTTGGTAAATTATAACACTTCTATTTATATAAACAGGTGATGTCTAAGTTGGCTATATCTTTGCTAATAATTGTCCGATTTAGTTGATTTTTTTCCTCTTTACTTTACCATTACGTTGTTAAAGGGAGATGTAAAAATTCAGTTTTTACATGTTTACATGTTGCTCTGTGGCAAACTGTGAATATATCGATTGTTTTGCAACGGTTTTGTAACAGTCGAGTAGGTTGCCATCAAGCTTTGTGTTGTGTTGTTTGCTCTTACTACAGTAATAACGTTTTATGTTATTTAACCGTAATTAATAAAACAGTAAGAACAGTAAAAACATTTTATTTGTGTTCACCACCCCTGCGTTCAACAGGTTATCGGCCCAGGCAGTTCGCGAAATTAAAATTTGTAATGAGACAGTAAAAATTAGTGCGGTAGTGTTTGTTCGAGTTCAAATACTTCGTGAAATAAAAACAGTTCGTTAAAAATGCAACCAGTAATACAAAATGGCTCTTATCAGCTTTAATGAAATAAATCGAACTGAGCAGCTGATAGGACCTGAGAACTTCCAAATGTGGAAATTGAAGATAAAAATCTCAAAAGCCAACAGGTTGTTTGAGATTGTTTCTGAAGATTTTGAGCCTCCCAGAAACCAGCAAAGAAAAGAAGATAATGTCCATATGCAAAATGATGCTTATGCCCAAAACTTAATAGTAACAGAATCAGAGATCATTAACTCATATTTTGACTTGTACTACTGCAAGTAAAATGTATTCTAAAATATGTGATATTTACGAGACAGATGTTCGCAGCAAAAGTTTCTTTGAGTTCTTTGATTTAAAATTTAAGACAGGGATAGACATGGCAAGCCATATAAGCTCAATCGAAACTTTGGCATTTGGATTAAAATCATTGGGCAATGATATACCAGATGATATGATCATTTCAAAAGTAATAACAGCAGTTCCAGAACAGTATAAATATTTAATAAGCGCTTGGGAAAGCACAGGCTCCGATATGAAAACTCTTTCCAATTTAACTACAAGATTGATGGCTGAGGAAAAACGCTCAACAAATGCTACTGAGGAAACACATTCCAGTTGCGTTTGGAAGATATGTATAAAGAAATAGGAGAACTACTTCTGACAAGAGGAAATTTTTTTCTTGCTCTAAGGAAGGACATGTGAGTAAAAACTGCCCAACCAAGAAAAAACCCTCTGGTATATGTAAAAAAATCAAACCACCAAGAGAAGGACTGCTTCTTTCGTATAAATAGAGTCAAAACGTCAGCAGCTTCTTTCCTCACTGAAGGCTACAATAAATCATCAACTGAACGGGTCTTAGATTCAGGTTCTAGGAGACATATGACCAACAATATAAGTGTATTATCGCAGAAGCAACATATTGATGCTGAGGTAGATCTGGCTAGGAACTGTGCATCAATGACAGCCAAAACGGTTGGTTGAGTAAAAAGTGACAAGTGTCAACTAAAAGGCGTGATGTACCCACATCTCAGCAGAAATTTGTTATCTGTGGATGAAATTACACATAATGGTGGATCTGTGAGCTTTGCTAAAGACAAAATGAAAATTGTACAAAAT
>NW_027111933.1:333016-334885 GCF_000696795.3 Halyomorpha halys | reverse complement strand
AAATGAAAAGGCTATAAAAGAGGATAATCAAAATTTATCTAAAGATGAAAGAGAACTGGAAGAACAAGCTGATGCAGGAGACCGAAAAAATTTGAGATTTGAAACAGAAGAATATCTACTGATAAAGAGGTATTCTAGCAGACTTGAAGGATCATTAAAATGCACAGATGATTCAAGAGAAAAGGAAAAAAAAGCTATTGTGCAAGGAAAGGCTAAGAAAAATTAAGACATCAAGAAGATGCAGAAAGAGAAACCTGGTGTGATTGGAGAAAGGTTGCACAAATTAAAAACTTTAGATGGTGACCCAGAAATTTGTATCAAAGATGAAGAAGTATTAGAGGAAAAAGTAAGAAAACACTGATACTAAGAAGAAGAAGAAGAAACACAGAAAGAAAAGGGGATTTAGTGATCCAATGAATAATGTTAAACCTGGTGAATATTATAATTCTGACTGTGAAAAGTAAAGATATAGTCGAAAGACGAAAAGTTCCAATCATTTATAAAACGAGAGAAGACCAGTTGAAGATGTTTGAACAAGGGAATCAGTGAAGTGATTGTGAAACATTAAAAAAAAAAATTATAACTTAATAGTTTTTTTATTGTTTTTTTCTGTGCACTAAATATTGTTATTTAAAAATGATTTTTGTTAATGTATGTAAAATATTGTAAATTGAAAATTCTGTAAATCCTGTTTTCGGTTTTTGTAAGAAAAATTATGTAAAACTAAATTTAATAAAAAAAAAATGAATATTTAAGAGGGTTTATGAGATGTAAAAATTAATTTTTTACTGTATACATTTTGCTCTACGGCAAACTGTGAATATATCGATTGTTTGCAAGCTTTGTGTTTTTTATTCTCACTACAGTAAGAACGTTTTATGTTATTTAACCGTATAAAACAGTAAAAACATTTTGTTTATGTTCACCACCCCTGCGTTCAACATACGTTACCAGGAGCATACCAAAATGGCTTGAAGATCCCTTTTCCAAGTTTTTCTAAATTTTATCTGACCAAGAAAAATTTATTTTAACTGAAATTTTTGCCTACCCACACTTGAATTAACTTGTAATGATTATACAATATTTACTACTATAATTTATAGTAAAATACAACACCACGAGATATGGGTTTCATTGTTGCGTCCCGTTTTTTCCATTGTTTCTCCGAGTTGGTTACTAACAGACAAGTAACTTAGTTGGGCAAGTATGTACTTCTACAATTTATTCTAAGACGTTTCTATTCATAATAAATTAAAAGAATCATTTATTTACTTATTTTTCTATAACTTATTTTTTGAAATTACAAAATATCCAATTAAAAATAATTTAAAAAATCAAACAATAGGCTAAAATTCCAACGATTCATGAAATAATAATAATAACTATATAGTACCTAAGAAATAAAAAAAACACAATAAAAATTAGTGTAGAAATAAATAATAACAGAATACTAATTTTTTTTTTTGTTCTCAAATGTAGGTATTGCTATGAGAAAGTTCAAAAATCAACTAAATCGGACAAGTATTAGATAGTTATAGCGACTTAAATATCACCTGTCTCTATAGAGAGAAATGTTTTGATCTTTGTAATTTACCAAAGATCTCCGAAAAGTCAAAACAAATTTACATCCTGTTTTTATTTTGTTTATCGTTCAGTTTCGTTATAAGAAGGTTTTTAGCTACTGAAATCGTGGATTTATCCTAAGAAATAAAGTTTTAATCAATCAAAATGCATACATTTTTTCGGATCATGTAGATGAGATAATATGGTAGGTCTTGGGATTATACTTTTTCAAACTAAAATATACATTATAATCAAAAGTGAGTAAATAAACAATAAAATAAATCGTGGAAGATTATTGATTGACCG
>NW_027111933.1:330187-331620 GCF_000696795.3 Halyomorpha halys | reverse complement strand
CTTAACTCTTATTAATTCAACTAAATTTAAATTCTCACGTTGAGGTGCATATGACCCAGAGACGCGGAATTGGTTTCAGAAATTAAAAATCAGGGTCTTGTTTTATTTACAAAAATAAATTGATCATGAAAAGAAAGCACAACTTCACTGATTTTGATATTGAAGTGTGATCTATAAGAAAAAGTAATCAGATTTTCTGTCCGAAGCAACTTTTTTGTTTTTATGCTATAAGTACACACACGCCAGTAAACATTGCCAAATAACTAACTGTGTTAAATACGGAGAAAATTCACACCGTACTGATGCTTCTAATAATTCTACCAACTTCACTGGAGACCATCCAGCATTTAGTAATAAATGTTGCCAAAAAAATCACAGTACAGAATCGGTACGTCAAACGGAAGCGATTATTAATCGCGGATCAGATCTTAAGAGACTTAAACATCAGCGAAGACTAAAATTACTTTATTCTTACAGATTACACAACATAGTTTAGTGATTACAAATATCTCTCTCTAACTCTAACTATGACTGTGACTTGTCTTAGCTCTCTAGTGCTAGGAAATATACTATATATAATATATATAGTACACTTGAGAAGAGAGAGTAGGAAGAATAATGAACCAGGAGAAGGGGTTTGGACCAATCAGATAATTTAGGAAATTAGGCAGGCCTAGAGAGCCTAGAAATAAATATCTGGGATGGGAAAAAGGCGTGACTAGGAACAGTATGTCAGGTTTCCAAGAAATTGGAGGAAAGAGTTGGGGATGTCATGAACTTGTGAGAACTGACCTCCATGTGTTACACATAAAATAGTTAAAATGGTACAAGTCCATTGTGAGATGACAGCTTGTACCTGCTCAAGTGTCAGCCCTTGCTTTTTTACATCGATATAGAATACTAAGGAAAAGTCACTTTCTCTATAGTTATTGTCTACCGAAATGTGCCAGATGTCTATAGTTTATAATGATAGTATATTAGTAATATAATAATAGCTATTAAATACTATAGCGTTCGTTAACTTGCGGTTGTAGTGACGAATCCCTCTCATCTGTCCTCACTATATCGCCACAGTAAATGTCTGATATGAGGCTTTGCTAAACCACCAAATAAGCACATTGGAATCCATTTTGATTAAAAGTAACACAGATGATAACTTTACTGCAGTGACAAATAGTAACTTTGCCAAATAATATTAGTCAACATGAAAATAAAACTAATATTTTTCCATTGCGATTCTCCATTTGTATGCCAGACTTACGGAACAGGACTAACACATTTGCTGACTGCCGAGCATAAGACTCCCTTACATTTTTAAATGATTTACCAGCAGACCTCTATTATTTATTTTAATATGTTGACCTCTCTATTTGTGTGTTTTAACGTATTTATTCATTAAATTATTTTATTTTATTAGTACTATTGTTTTTTTT
>NW_027111933.1:328391-328718 GCF_000696795.3 Halyomorpha halys | reverse complement strand
AATGAATTGAGAAGTACCAGTTGAGATATTTAATATTTATACTGACTATGTTATTAATTCTACTACTGCCATTCTAATTACATCAGGAAAGGTCTTACTTGTTTCGGTACATCTTCGCCTCTTAGCTGCCGCTCTCTCTTCCTCCGTCCTAACTTTAGGTGTTCATCTCTCCCAGCTTCCCTCAAACTCTCCCAGTCTGTCCTTCCGTCAGCCTTCCGTCAGCCTTCCTACCAGACTCTGTCCACCTCGACTCTGTCCTTTCCTCTGACTGTCTCCAGGTCTTGACTGTTCCCCTCACTGTGTCCACTGCCTCTTTCCACTCTGCGT
>NW_027111933.1:316986-324105 GCF_000696795.3 Halyomorpha halys | reverse complement strand
CAGCTGGTACCTCTCATACATATCATTATATCTTATTATTGCATCTCTTTTTTTCTGATTATACCATGTATGTGTAATTTATATATGTCCGATTACGGATTGATAAGTATGCTGTGTGAGATAGCAACCTGATGTATTTAGGCAGCATAGATAAATAAAGTATTTCTCTCTCTTTTAAAGAGTTTTTACTTTCTCTCTTTTAGAGAGAATTTATTAATCACTTCAAAAAAGACTATCCTTGTGTAAAAATAGTAGTGTAATTTAATTATAATTTTTTTTGTTAATTTTTTGTAGCTCTTTATTTATTTATTTTTGTTTTAAAAATTTGGAGAAAATGAATAATTCGTATGGAGTTTCAATTGAATGCAGAAGGAAAGGAATAAATCGTAATAATGGAAACGGAAATAACAACTAAACATATTTGTATTTTTTTCATTGCCTGGCAGTTTAAATATTGTAGTACGTTTTCCCAGGTAGCTTGGATTCACTGTTCATCTCGCTTGCTTCGTCTGAGTTGTAAGAATTTTCGGTAAAACTAGTTTGCCAATGAATAATAGAAAACACGTCTTATTGTTTGATACTCTTGTCAACAACAAAAAAAAACAGGTTTCTAATCATTTTAATTGATATGATTACAGTACAGAATCATGAATTTTTCGATACAATACTTATTTCCAATTTTCATTTTTTTTTCCTTTAAATATTAGAAAAATAATCTTAAACAATCTAGTAATTACAACGAATTAAGTACAAAATGAAAGATTTTGACAAGGAACTCTAAATTCACCTAAAGAAAAATAAATAAATCTCTCATCATTATAAAGATAAAAGTATATATATATTTTAATTTTTAAAAATGTTGTATTCTCACTTAGGAGATATTCCAATATTTCACTTTGGCAGTATTGAAAAAATAAAAAATATCAAAAATGCGTGAAAATACATAGATCAAGCAGATTTAATAATAATTGTCCTGTTATTTCAGTACATTTTTATGAAATGTTGCTTTTAAAAAGCTATATCTCGAGAACTATTGGACGTAAATAGCTTTATTAGAGCTTATCGGGATAAGCTTCCACTTCTCTAGCTTACCCAACAACCACAAATCTCGCGGCTTTAATTGTTAGATCGTATTTTTCTCTGCATGCTACCGAAAATGAATCTGATTGCACAGGTTTGTTTTATTTGCTTGCGGTCAAGTGCCTATAAGCTCACTTTTTTTTATTTATGAATAATAACAAAGATAAATTTTTTAAAAGCCAAAATAGTTATAAAAAACAAATTAATGAAACAATTACAGTAAATTAAATGGGGTATTAGACGATAAATCCGCTTGCAGATGAGATATTTATTAATCAGTCTATAAATGAGAAGAAAAAGTAAATTTGCCCCGAAAATGCTCCCATCTCTTGAATACAAACTTCCTAAAATTCGGTTTATTTAGACTTAAGTCCTGTATTCAATTCATCTAAAATAAGTTGAAAAGTGATCCCTCTAACTACTATTTGGAACTTTCATAAAACAAAAATTACACACGATGGGGAGAAAAAGTCCTGATGATTAAAAAAACAAATCAAAAACAACATTAAAACTTATATTTAATTAATTTCACCAACATTGATAGTGTTGTTGTTGCCACCATTTGTCGTTTACAAGGCCAAGATGTCGATCATACGGATGGAAAATGGTCCTATAGGTGCATATACAGTTCTACTTCAACTGGATGGTTCGAATCTTCTTTTTTAAATGGTGCTAAACTCTTCTCAAGCCAAGGTTTGACAAATAGGTGGAAAATTGTGTCGGTTATTTTTTGTACATGCATAATTCACTAGAGGATTTTTGGATTTTGTTAAAAAAAACAAAAATAAAACATCAATTTGCTTGCCACCATGGGCGTAGGCAGGAGGCCGTAAAACAGGAAAAGATGGTAGCATTCAAACACTCATCTGAGATAATTGAAAAACTGCCTTATATTTTCATTGTGCGAGGCATTGGTAAACCTTGTTGCTAACGATTTAAATTTAGATGTTTCATTTTCAATAATTTATTGTGATTATAGGTAAAAAAAATTATAAGTAATGATTGAATTTTATGAAGTAGAAATAAAATGACGGAGGTATTTCTTGGAGTGCAAAATTAGATATCTTTCACCCAACGTTTCAGACCACACACAGGCAGGCACGCACGCACACACACACAAATGTATGTACATGTATACACCTATGTAGGTGTGTGTGTAATGGGTTGAAACCTCCTCCACCTAGAGGAAATCCTGCGTTCGCCCATGCTTGCCACGTCTCACTCAAACACTTCTCGTCAGTGCCTTTAGGAGCATACAGTAAACGTTGAGAAATACATTAACTGAGTTTAAATAAAAATCATCAATCCGTCAGTACACAACATCTTCCATTGCTTCTGAAGAAATTAACGGCCGCGAATGAGGTTATGTTTCTAAGCTTGTTGACTCCAGAAGTTCAGGATTAAAATTTTATTAAGTAGGCTTATACAATTGTAATCTTGAACTTTTATTTCTTGTAAGAATTAAATAAAAACATTTTTTTTTACTGCAGTTAATTTATTATACATCCCTAATACCAATACCGTTGTTGCTTCAAAGGTCTGGTAACATTGCATCAAAAGTAAATTTAATACTGGTTTAAATGTGATTTTGAATGTGGTACCAATTATATTACACCATTTATAATTTAACAAATGAAGAATTAAAATGGAAAAGAAAACTCTTTTGGTAGTTAAACCCTTTTTTCTGTTTTTTGTTTAACATTCAGTTGAGTAATTAGGAAGGAGTAAAAAAATTGAAGGAAAGAAATCATTAAAAATAATAAAAAAAAGTGCAAAAACAACCTACCTTAAAAAAAATATATATAAATATTTTTTATATAAGATTTATTATACACTTAAGGACACATTACATACAAAGATAAATAAACACACATTCTTTTCAACAATATAAATAATAATTTTAAAAAAATAATAATAAGAAACAAGAAAACTGGCCCTTTGGCACAAATGTCACTAGAAAATATTTAAGATAGGAATACATCTAACTTTTTGCTATCTTGTTAGCAAAGGAACAAATCACATAAAAAGCTACAAATTTGAGCAAAAGATTTTTTAAAACAATACTGTTTTAGTTTCTTTTCTTAAAAACTACTAAAACTAAGACAGGTACATAATTCACATGTATAAAGGAAATACATAAAAATTCTACTAAAATGCAACATTGAATTTTAATTGCTAAGTCATGAAATGTCTGTGACTCAGATCTTCAAGCTGGATACTGAGAAAATGATTAAATTGTTCAGTCGATATCCAACTTGTATCCCAAGAGAGCATAAACTCAGCGACTCATCAAAAATTTAGTGTTCATCAAAGATAACTACCTTTGGTTCAGTTTTCAATGATTCTGACTCCACAATTGAAAACTCTTTACCCCCCTCTTTAGTATTCAACAAAATGATCTTGATCTTAGAAAGCTGATGCTGAGGTTCTTCTTGGTAACATTTTTCTTCCTCTTCTTCTTCATCACTAGTGTCAATGACTATGGTTTCAGATTTATTCTCTATTAAAATAACATCATCATCATCACTTTCTTCGTTTTCATTTTTTTTATCATTCTCTTCATCACTTTCGTCGTTTTCATTTTTTTTTTCATTCTCTTCATCACTTTCTTCGTTTTCATTCTTTTTATCATTCTCTTCATCACTTTCTTCTTCACTGCTGCTATCAACGACGATTACCTGAGATTCTTCCAAACCGGATACAACTGAATTCGTGACTTCCATCTTTTCATCATTGGTATTTTTACTATCTTCGTTAGCATCAGAGCTACTTTTGATTTTTAAAATCGGATCTTTATCAGACCGGCCTATTTTTTTGCCTGTCTTCTTTTTGTTCAATAAATCAATCCCTGACTGTTGTTCCTTCTCGTCATCGCTATCTGAGATGGGAATAGGAAGTCCATTGGAAAGTTTGGTAACATCGTTTTTCTTGCTATCATTATATTTTTCAACACATTCCAGTTCTTCATCATTCTCATCACAGCTTTCAGTCACAGATGAAGATGAAAGTGTCTCAGAATCGGCATCATATTGCGTTTGTTCTTCTTCGTCTGAAATATTTCCTTCGTTATCAGTTTCAGCTGATTCTTTAATATCTGAAATGTTAGTGACTCCGTCATATGGCTTTTCTTGTTCGACAGCCATTTCAACATCATTGTGTCCATTGTTCTTAGGACTTATGTCTTTTACTTTAGCTACTTCCTCCTCTGTTACTAACACTTTGGCCTTCGGTTCAAGGAAGTCGTCGCTGATTCGATTTCTCTTGCAACCATCTTCATCACTTTCTTTATTACAGTCGATTACTTTATGCTGAAATCCTGATAGGACGCTGTCTAGTTCTTTCACTACATCATCATCTTCATCCTCCAATTCTTGTTGTTCAGTTATTATTTTTTGACTAAGTACTCCTTGCACCACATTCTGATTAGTTGATGATTTATAATCTTTTCCAATAGAATATGATGAATCTAAGGGTCTTAGGGGTACAGGAAGATTCTGAATGATTGTTGGTTGAAAATGTTGGTACTGATGACGGTGTTCGTAGTGTTGAACTTGATTTTCAACGCTCGGAGGTAGAGGGTCAGGTAACTGCTGCGAGGATTTCCTGGAACTGAAATGTTTAAATATGGATTAGAATACAAATATAAAAATAGCAAATTTAAAATATTACTAATTGTCAGGAAATGACGATAGTGTCAAATTCTATCAGATCATAACGGAAAACAAATTAATTTACAGCAAATTGTGCACATCCAATATTATAAAATCAAAGATAAATTTCCTTTAAAAATAATAAACGCTCTAAAGAAAAAAATAAACAAACCTAACCAAATACTAAAATTATTTACAATATATTTATACTGAATATTATGTTGAATGATAATACTCTGAGGTTAGCACAACACCGACCAATTTTTATCTTGGAACAAAAATTTATAACATAATTTATGCTTTGGTCGATCATCTCCGCTTGCAATTTTTGTATTAACAAGCGTACAACACCATCAGATTCGAGAAAGATTTCCATGATTCCTTCAGTAACCCACTGCTTTTATAGCATTTTTGATTTTTTTAATTAGACTGAGTTCTGCAAAGAAATGTCTTCAATATCTACCAGTTTTCAACTCGCTTTTAGTAGAAGACTATGAACTTCGTCGTACCAAATTTTCGGAGCAAGTATGATAGGTCCACCTACAACATGTCCAGTTATCAAAACCTCAAGATAATCAGAGAAGAGTGTGGTCCCGAACTTAATTCGGCACTATATTCAACCCATTATTATCACGGAGGTGTTAAATTCCTCAAATGTTGGTTCGTAACCAATCATAGGAACATATTATTTCTAAGAGATGGAACTACAATGGTTCCAAAATGAAAAGTTGATAAAGGAATGAATTCTCATTCCATTTTTAATGCACGAAGATTTGAGTCATTTGTATATTATATTTACATATTATATATACACATACATAATTTTCCAAACAATTTCCATCTGCTTCTTCGAGTTCATTTGAAAATAAGTTCCAATTAAGGAAGGTCCCTTAAAAGCTTTCCGATCAATAAAACAAGGAGAGTATTAAAAATGTTGTGTCTCTCAATTACACAGTTATTCCCGGTGGAAAATGTCAGTTATTTCATTCCAATTTATTATTACTTTAATGAAAGCTATATATAATTACTTAAACAGATGTCGGTTAGTCCTCAAATAAAAGCTAGTTGAATGTGGTAAAAGCAGTTTATGACGTTTATCTTCATACATATATACATTTTACAAAATAAATTCACAAAACGTTGATTTCTAATTGCTCGAACATAATGTTTTATTTATGCAAAACTATGTCTCAGAAACCAACAGTCTATCTGTAAGCACTCAAATTAGACTTAGCTGAATGTACTAATAGCAGTTTACGATGTTTATCTTCGTAGGAGTTTTTGTGATGTTTGAACATGAATATGAATTTTTTACTTAAAAACTAAAAATAAATTTATTTAAGCATATATCATTAAAACTACTACTCCTACGAAGACAAATGTTTGCCCTTTGTAATACATTAGACTAGGTTTAATTTTATTGCTAGCCAACATCTGTAAGTCTTATGATTCCTGAGATATATATTTTTATAAATCAAAACCTTCTAATTCCTCTCGTATTCAATCCTTACAATCCAAAATCCTTCGTAAAATCCTCAATGCTCCTTACTTTGTCACAAATAAAATCATACATAAAGACCTTAATGTTCCCTATATAACCGATCTAGCCCAAACCAGATATCACTCCTTCCATTATAAACTCCCTAATCACACAAACTATCTAGTTTTTTAACCTCTTCCATTCCTGACAATCCTCCGAGGTGCCTGAAAAGAAGATGGCCACGAGACCAGCTAATGTACAATGTCATTAGAGTACTACCAATGGGTAGTTTCTCTACATGCCTGTAACACTCCAATTTAACTTAGATCAGATTTACTAAATGTATTATAATGTACAGTTGTAAATAGTAATAAATAAATATTTAAAAAAAAAAAAATACCTCCGAAAAAAGTCCGAAAAACTAGAAATTAACATATGTTGGATTTATTTTAACATATATGGAAACTACTACTCATACGAAGATAAATATCATACACAACTTTATAGCACATAAAAATAGCTTTTTAAAATGAGTACACATAGGCATCTGAACGTCTAATGGTTCCTGAGATATCGATTTCCCAAAATAAATTCACTAACTACTGATTTTTCAGTACATTGTACATGTACCTTGAAAAATATTGAACGTAAATAGCATCTAAAGTTATAAAACCCAAGTTATTTTGGGTTCACGTTACACCAAAAAGGTACCAGTACCTCATTTTTTTAAGAAGTTCACAAGAATACCAGGATACCCTGAATGTGGTATACCCTTTTCACCTTTGAATGCTTTATAGTCATAACAGTCCATGGCTCTCTATTAAAATAACATCATCATCATCACTTTCTTCGTTTTCATTTTTTTTATCATTCTCTTCATCACTTTCGTCGTTTTCATTTTTTTTTTCA
>NW_027111933.1:312548-316801 GCF_000696795.3 Halyomorpha halys | reverse complement strand
TCTGAGGTTAGCACAACACCGACCAATTTTTATCTTGGAACAAAAATTTATAACATAATTTATGCTTTGGTCGATCATCTCCGCTTGCAATTTTTAGGAAATGAAAATTTATAGAAAATGCAAGAATACCAGGATACCCTGAATGTGGTATACCCTTTTCACCTTTGAATGCTTTATAGTCATAACAGTCCATGGCACGACCTAAACAATAACCTACTCCAACCGAAGTAGACAATTCGTTTCCTTTACCTGAAATGTTTCCTTACGATAAATTCCATGCAATAAATATATTCTTTTTACTTTAATTACTTTTAATTCTATTTTTAAAAAATTAATAAGGCTTTTTTTTATATTTTATTGAAAAAACAACAAATATTTATAATCTGTATGATTACACAAATTAAATTTTAATGAATAAAAATAAAAATGCAGGTATTCAACAATCTGTTTCAGTTCTCTATTAATTGTGGTTAAAAAAAAAAAAACCCAAATGAAATAGCTTTAACTACAATACAAAATCCTAATTCAATCCGTTTAAGCCTACGGACACTTATTTATTACCTGTTCTAGTTTATGTGCTTTAAATGGCAATTAAGTTATAAAATTAAATATAGAGTCCAACCTGGTTTCGCAAAATAGTCTCTGTGTGTGCTTATTGCGCGGGTGTCGAAACGAAACTATAATTACACATTTTCCTCAAGATAGTAGTATCCTTGGTCCCATCCTCTACACCGTCTATACAGCTGACATTCCAACCAATCCTAACACTATCCTCACCACGTACTTACAATCTCCCTAACCACTCAAACCTCCTAGTTTCTAACCTTGCATCCTCTTCCATTCCTGACAATCCTCCGAGGCACCTGAAAAGAAGATGGCCACGAGACCTTCTAATGTAAAATGTCATTAGAGTGCTACCAATGGGTTGTTGCTCTACACGCCTGTAACACTCCATTTTAACTAAGTTCAAATTTACTGAATGTATTATATAATATACAGTTGTAAATTTCAATAAAGAATCATTAAAAAAAAAAAAAAAAAAAAGGCTCTAACTAACGATTTTGATTAAAATCGGTTCATCAATGTACTGTCAAGTGGTATTTAATTTCAGGTACGTCTTAAATTCATTAAAAAGTCTAACAGGGACCAAGTGCCGAATTTCCAAAGCATTTTTTTATTTGAAATAATCAACCATCTCTCATCATTAGTAGTTATAAAAAATGTGCACTATGAGAGAATTTGGTAATTAACTAAAGGAAAAAATTCGATTTTTTTAAACGAACCATTAAACATCTACACCATGAGGAGAACCAACATTGATAATTTCAACTTTATAGGCATTGTCGTTCATGACAATAACGATGAGAGACAATCAATAATAACTCTCCAACAAATTCAAGCATTTCATTAACCAATAGCACCTAGTTTCTAAGAATAGCAGCTAGCGATATCGTGGAAATTGCTGACATCAAACTCTCAACGAAATGAGATCTGTCCGGCGATAAGATATCAATAGGAAACTTGGAATAGAAACGAAGAATTCGAAATATGCTTTCGTAATATTTAATTGAATATTTCCAACCATATTGTATAAAACGATAGCCCGTTTTTCATTTCTAACTTTTGAACTAATCAACAGATGTTTGACAATATTTATTAATTTTTGAAGTCTAAGATGTAGAAATTTTCTACAAGACAGCAACCATTTTTAAGTAAACACTTCGTTAGGCAATCATAGCAGCATAAGCAAAATAAATAAGAACAAATGAATAATTTTCAAAAATATTCGGTAGAATATCACGCAATTAATTATTTAAGTAGGATTCCTATGAAGTTGTTGGGATAAAGAATTAATTGAAGGATTTGCTGCAAAAATGAGGTAGCTCCAGTTTTTGGGAAACAAAAAAGTTTTAAAAATTCAAATTTTAAGTTATGTAAAAATATTGTTGTTGCTTACTTGCAACTATGAAGTTTAAATATTGAAACAGTGTATATTCCTTTTTGTACCAAACAAAAGCGTTTTGTTTTTGTGTTTTTTTAGCAAAAGATAAGTGTTTATAACTCCCAACAGCAATAGAATGGAGCTACCTTCTTTTTGCAGCAAACCTTTCAATTACTAAAAAGAAATTAAATTAACGTTTAACCTATTTGCTCTACAAAACGATACTGAAGGAACTTTTATTATGTTAACATTATGGATAATACTTATCTCGAAAAAAATTTTTTGTTTAGGGAGGGATTTAATCTGTTTTTATTATTGTGCATTGTTTTATAAGCATTTGAAATTAACTAATCACCAAAAGTAGATCAAGATGGATCAACATCACTCCAATCTTTAAAATTTCATGTCTTTTGTACCATATTCTGATGGTACTCCTATATCTGTCAATTGCACCAATTTAGAAGCAATGCTTTCAGAATAGTTTTTAAAATTTTCTACAAGGATATCTGCGGTTTGGCATTCTAGATAATCTCCATAGTGAAGTCATTGGCCGAAAAGATCATCAATCCGTGAGATATTAAAATTGATGAACAAAACAAACACTATACTTAAAAAAAATAAAGATAGATCTGGTAATTAGTAATAAAAAGGTAGTAAATTTATATGAAAACAAGGAAATAGTACATTATAGACCCTAAACCTTGAAAATTCTAAGTTAGTCAATTTGTTTTACTATGAACCTACTAGCCCTTAGTTACTTTTTCATCAGCACTAGCATCTGATGTCTGATACATACTGCGTTAAATCTACTTTGGCTTTAATGATGTTTTACATTTCTCTTTGTCTAACCTTCAACGAAAAGTAATCCCCTTGATTAAGCACTAACCCTATCAATCAATGGTCATATTTGTGCATTCTGAGAGTGATCCCAGATAGATATGGAATTCTATTCCATGCAAAGTTATATTGATAAAGGATTTTAGTAATATAAGTAATAATATAATTAGTAATAATAATATAAGAAATATAACTAAAGTAAACGAAACGGAGTAATAACAGATCATTAAAAATGGAATTTGTAAACTATTATCTTGTTAAGTAGGTGTACACTTTAATTGAAGCATTTGTCAGAGGTACATTTTATTAATTTTAAAAAAGGTTGTTAGCATTTATTTAGACTTTAATTAATGTTTAATGTACATCAACTGTATTCGATACTATATCTGATGGACCAGCACTGAAATAGTTAATCATATTTCTTAAGATCACAGAACTTGAATAACGATTCAGTTTTAAAGATAACTAAAGCATTCTTTCATATAAATTTATACCATCATTACAAGAAATATATTAAGAAGTATCAATGTGTTCCTTTGTAATTATAAATATTGTAAGCATTCCTTTATTATTTATTTTATGGTTACCATAACAAACAATTTTTATATACATAAAGTAACCAGTTGGTCAACCCTATTTTCTATTTAGATAATCTGAAAAATAAAAAAATTATTGAAATGCAAATGTTAGCATAGTAGTACTACTGTTATCAAATAAAAAAAATTCAAATTGTGAAAAGTCCAATGATGAAGCCAAAATCATTAAATTGGAATTGTGTATTCATTCATCCAAATATGTGTTTTCATTTCTTTTATTTAAAAGAAATATTTCACCACTGAAAATATAAATAATCCAAACATTTGCAAAATATATAATCAATTTTGAAGAGTTTTTTTATTTGAAATGCGAAACAATGTGCCCTATTACAATATGGAATGTTTAATGGGTTGAATCTGGCAATTCCAAAATTTATATCAACAATACAAGCAAATTATAATACTGTTTGGGTGGTGGAAAGGGAAAGTGTCAATTAATAAATATTGTGTATCCTTGTGAAATTATAATAGATCTAGAGATGGAATACTACAAAAATTTCAAGTTGTTAAAAAAATTCATATTAGCAGTAACTTGTAAGTTAGCTGGATAACTGTTGATTGATTTAAAATAAAATATAAGAAATTTTTGGTTAAAGTATTTATGATATCTTTAAAAGTTGTATAAATTTTATGCCGTACACAAAATTAAATCAAATTAAAAGTTAGAGGAATATAATATTTCTGTCTGTTCAACTTATTTATTTGGACAGGTATGTTGTCCTATATGGCTCTGTACTCATTTATTGTCATTTTTTTTATTATTATTATTTTTTATTTTTATTATTCTTTCAGTACGTTTATTTTATCTCTGTATATTTATATATATATTGTAATATGCTCTTTTTTAGTAAATAGTATATTTTGATGTATAAATGGTT
>NW_027111933.1:310631-312473 GCF_000696795.3 Halyomorpha halys | reverse complement strand
GTATTTTTATTTCTATCATTTTATCTTAACATAGTTTCATTTTGTATCTTTTTAGCCCTGATGAAGCCCTGCAAAGTGGGGCGAAACATTGGAAAATAAATAGTTGTAAACTATTTTTATTTCTCCTTTGACCGCAACCCTGACCATCTCCCTATATATCAATTTTTACGGTCAACTATACATACATATATAAATATAATATTTCCTTTATAAATCAAGATTAAAAAAACATCTTCATACATCTATAAAAGTACACACTGTTCTTTATTTTTAAATTATGTTTATATACTTGAGGAGAAGATGGTTGGGGGGTAGAGTCAGTAAATAACACAAATAAGTTGAAAGAACTTATTTAATAGTGCCAATGTTTCAGCCGATGAAAGTTATGGAAAATAAAATTATTACGATTATTTTTCACAACTTTCATCACTTTATTTTCATTCTGTATAACTATTTACTTTAGTCATTGTGTTTATATTTTTTGTTTTTATCTTATTTATTTATTTTTTTTTTTATTCATTGGTTGTAATCTTGCACTTTGTACTTAGCTCTGATGAAGGCTACCTCTGGCCGAAATGTTGGCACTATTAAAGTTCTTTCAACTCATTTGTGTTATTTACTGACCGTATCCCCAACCATCTTCTCCTCATATATATTATCCATGGCCAACTAACTTCTTATCATTATGTTTATATACTATTTCATACATTTCATGATAACACAGTAAAAGCCTGAAAATCACTCATATGCTTTAGTTTTGTTCAAATAGTGTTGTAAGAAGGTAGTCTTCAAAATGACGAATTTTATTTGTTAAGCCAATAAAAATAAATGACTTTTAGAGGAGAGGGAACCGGAAAATGGTTGATCAAAATCAAAATGAGACTAGTTTAAACTACGCCATGTCTCAAACAGGAAGGAAACTTCATGAAATGTCCGAAAGATAAGACAATCTAATCAAATAAAGAAAGAAAAAACTAGTTAATAATTAAATGGTCTTTTAACAGCAGTTAATTTTAATTCAGTATGGCAAAAAAAAAGTTGCAATGCTGTAACCACTGATTTCAAAGAAATATCCCTTATGCATAAATGTACGTGTTTTTGGTAATAATTTCAGGATATATTCATTTTATAGTACACTTATATATTTTGGCTATTACAATTTGTCATTCCATTATAAATAGACATAGTGGGCAATTAAAATATCCTCTATTAAATTTAATTAAAAATATTTATAATAAAATGCTAAAATAATATGCAATAAAAATAAAGCAAATGCATAAGAATGTACTGCTGATCTCATGGTAATATGTAATAAGCTTTAATGTTCAGAATACCCAGTAGAATAAAATTTACTTAAGTGGTAAGAAATAATGGGTTTATCACCCATTCAACAAGACAAGAAAAACTGAATTGCCATTAATAACTAAATTATATAAGTATGTATAAACTTAAAAAAAATTGGGTATATAATCAAAGTTATATTTTTTAGTTTCAGAAAATTAAGAGGAAACAAATGATTAAATTTTTAAATAGAGTTATAAACTGTATTTAATTTAATTAATGATTAATTTAAATTATAATAATTTTGTTATTGTTGCTTTAAATATTGTTTAAGGAATCAGTCAGTATTGTCTTACATAATTCTAACTTAAATTGTATCCTAACAATTCAGAATTAGACTTAAACAAAAGCATAAAACATATTTTATTTGAAATATCTCAGTATACTAATATATGCTTCAATTCCCACTTTTCAAGAAATAAATGCATTTTTTACTGTCCTAGTTAAACTATTAGATATTTTAAATATTTTGTTGATGAATGGTTATTATCTAATGCTATT
>NW_027111933.1:305598-310341 GCF_000696795.3 Halyomorpha halys | reverse complement strand
GGTATTTTGGGAAAGCTCTGATTCTCCTTGCACTTCCGCTTCCACATACTCACGGTGCTGGGAGAGACACCGTATTTAGCGGCCACTTGGCTGTTGGACATTCCCTTCTTCAGCATGTTCATCGCCTCCATGATCCTGACGGTTGAATGGAATCTTCTGCTCCAGAACGATTCGAACTGACTGGTCATACTTGAAGCTCTGTCGAGGTTTGAGCCCTTCGGCTGGACGTCCAGGTCAGAGACGAATCCTACCGAACTCTGCCGAGCGGACGCACTACCCGATAGCGCATCATATCGTTCTCTTTACCATATCATCAGCAGTGACTGTATAATGTAAAAATTATCTTTCTCGCTTGATTTAAAGTAATGAATCAAAGTTTCGTAACTCGTAAGAAAAACAAATAATGGAAGTCCGGTAAAACATATAAAAAAAACTACTAGTTTTTTTTTCAAATCAGGAGGAGAAAAATTTGATTGGAAATTTTCAGTCTTAGTATGTTGGAAATAAATGAATAAAAACTTTAAATTTCAAAGAAACGTTTGATAATTTTATACGCCTTTATATAGTAATATACGTAGGTAGGAAGGCTCAAAATCCATTCAAAAAATTATTTTTAAAGTATGTAAAGTAACCAAAAGCTACTAAAAATTAAAAATTTTATTACTATTTGAATATGAGGATCATTTTTCTTAAAAGAGAATAACAGACCATGGTGTTGATACTTTTCTTTGAGAAAATAGATATCATTTCATGAAATGTATTTACTATTTCAAATAACTTGATGAAAAAATATTTGTATAATGTTTAATCCTTCAAAATTTTTAATACGTAACGGTTTAGTTAAATAATGGCTAGATCCGTCTGTTCGGAAACATTAAGTAATCCATGTGAGTTTAGCAACCAAGTAATTAACAATGATACACCGGTGGTGCCGAGAATAATTTACGTGCGATAATGAGAATTTGAAGTTTAAGAGCTTGCTTACACTAGTTACACAGTGAGATATTCAAAAATATACTCACGTGATGAGTGCTCTTTTACCTTGAAAGCTGGACATTGGTCAGCGGCAAAAAATAGGATTACCCGTGCTTGGGCTTGTGTTTCTCATACACAAATATCACATTGTTTTCATGAAATTTTCTTCTGGAGATTCTAAATAGAAAATATGTTCAGATAAGCGGCTATATATAACTGAGAATATTTTTAGCAACACAGTTTCGAATAAGTTTTTAATTTACCATTTACATTTAAAATAATTATGAATTAATTTCTTAAAGCAGCTTACTATGATATTTTATTTCTATTTTCCCAAGAAAGAATATATCCACAGTTTTAACCGAGACTGATTTCGTGAAAGGTATTTTTGGTGATAATTGAGAGTTTTGACATCACAAAAAAAAATATTTTTTTTATGAATATTATAAACAGCGATGAGAATAAAATAATAAAAACAAATAAAATTTATGATAAAACATATCCCTTATAATGGAATATTCCAATATTACTATAAGTGACATTTTTTTGAGAACCGTACCTATTTCTTTGCTCCCAGCACAAACTCAGCTGATTATACAATTCACTTAACAAATGATGGGGTGAAAGGTAAAGTGATGCAACCCACTTTTTTGAAAATATTGTGTTTCGGCTATTTGCACATTTTGCAAAGTCAATTCTAATATGATAAATGGTGCAGCACACAGCTTTCTTGTGAACAGCAGTAGGACTTTTTCTGGCATGCAAATGAAATCGTTTTTGTGGTTACAGGAAATGTGGTCAGATCTACACACTTTTCCTCCAGTTCATTGTCATCAGGGATGACCGGTGCTTTGGAAAAAAATCAATGTTTTCGGTTATTGTGTTGTGTTTTTTTTACTGCTGAAAATAACTATTTCTTGTTGTTTTTTCTAGGAATATGTTTTTTTAAGCCCCAAAACCTCGTTAATACTGTAACAAAAATAAAGAAAGCAAATTTGGCGACCCAACCAGGATCGTGTATACAGATCCAGTAGCTGTGATATATAAGGTGGGTGACCCAAATATGGCATAGTACTGAAAAATTATACTAAGACGGAATTACTGAAAAAAAAGTACTGAGTTAGCGTAGACAAGACAAGATAACAACAAGAGGTTATGGAAGAACAGGTTCTGGGATTCACTAGTTTAGCTTTAAAGTCCAAGAGACCTTGCTTGCTATGTTTGAGATACGCTCTCATGTTTCTTGTGAATGAAATATTTAAGCTATTTGGGAACCAGTTGTTGATTTTGGTAGCTAAAGATCTCTATTTTCAGTATATTACTATAGCTTTGTCCGTTTTTTTTTGTTTTTTTAAAGGAAGTGGGTTTACTATTATTACCAAGTATAAGCAATTAGTACTCAGCCCCTCTCCTATATCCTAGATTCAAATTCTCAATCCAATCCCGTACTACCAGTTCCCGTTTATCTGACATCTATCCTCCACTTCACTGAACTGCTGTGTTTGATAAATCATATTTTACCCGAGTTGCATATCACTGGAACTCCATTCCCTCTAACATACATCATGTACCAACTCTTCCCTCGTTTAAAACCATATTTAATTACCTTTTACTTCACCAATCTAATCCGATATTATAGTAGTACATATTTAACTACCTTTTTGTTTTGTTTTTAATGTATTTAGTCAGTTAGTTATTTAATTTTTTTTTATCTCTGTATCTGAAATTATTTATATACAATTTTAGTATAAGTCATAATTAAGTGTGGCCACACTCTTTTTGGTCAATATATACCGTAAAATTAAAATTACCTAATAATTGTTCTAAAGGGATCTAGTCCCAGAATAATAAACTATTTTTCATTTCTTTTTATCACGACAGAAAAAACAGGGGGTTGCCCTAATCTGGCCCATCGATTCCTAGGTAGGCCATATTAGGACACCCTTTGTTTCCTCTTGTTTTCGAGCATATTTTTCATAATATCAATGCTGTTTTATTAGTAATAGATTGTTTATTATCTGTTTTGACGCGTCATTCTGTGCTAATGGCTTCTTTCTCTACCAGTTAAAAAAAAAAAAGAGGAAAATAGACAGAAAGGTTACTAAAAAATGGATTGAAAGCGAAGAAAGAACATGGAATCAGTGTAAAACTAAGCATACTTAAATACGCAGATGATGTGTTATTGGTCTCAAGTAGAGAAGAAGAAATAGTGACCATGTTAAATCAGATTATGTACACAAGTGCCCAACATGGATTATCGTTGAACCTCATGAAGACTAAAATAATTAAAAACTCACATGTCACCAAACTGAAAACAGATCTTCCAGAAATAAGCATAGTAGACGAAATAACATATCTAGGGCCAAGGATTTCTTTTAAAGTGAGAGAGAGAGATTCAACAACAGAGATTCAAACAAGGACAGCTATGGCTTAGCGGAAATATTGGAACTTACGAATGATAATGAAGAACAACAATATCAGCCAGCCTTTATAAACATTGGCTTTCAATAGGTGTATATTGCCTGCGATGTAGTATGGATGCCAAACATGGAGCCTCAACAAGCGCCATGAGAAAAAGATTCAAACATGCTAGGCATAAGAAGCCAAAATCTCAGTAGCCTAGCAATAAGGAAACCGGGGCCACAGATGTAATCAGGCACGTCAAGAAGATGAAATGCCAATGGGCTGGACATCTAATGAGGAACAACAACGAAAACTGGGCTAAGAAACTAACAGCGTGGACTCCCTCGGATATGGAAAGGAACCGAGAAAGAAAAAGACGAAGACGAGATAAAGAAGGTGGAAGGAACACTGTGGTCGCGAAAATCCAAGGACAAAAAATACTGGAAGATGAAGATAAAGGAACTCTCAGAGAACTAAAGTACAGACAGTCCCCGTTAAAGACTTTATTACTTCAAAAAGAAAGGAAGATCTATTATACATGCGTATAAAGAAAAAGTAGATGTAAATATAAATGTTAGTAATGCTATTATAAATGTATATGTATATAAATAAAGTCTATTATTATTGTTGTTATTATTATTATTATTATGGTCGGTTGTTCTCGCTATTGTGGGTTGAGTACCTGAGGTGGGAGACCTAGAAGTCCAACCACCTTCATATTTTTGTTGATTTTTTTTTTTTTCAAATATTTAAAATTTTTCGCACTATACGTGCAGTGTCTAAGAGAAATGACTGTTGAGCCTCTCTTAGCACGTCTATAGGCATTCCCAGACCATTCATACCTGCCACTGTTGATTTTGGTATGAGACCATTCGTTGATATTATGAATGGAGTAGTGGTAACACCTTCCAATTTATATATTTCTTTCAATTCTATTGCCAATTCAGGAAATATTAGGGTATTTCTTGAGTTTTTCTTCCACAGTGGAGCTTATATTATCGTTGGGGATCCCAATATCAATAAGTTCCGTTTATTATTATTATTATTATTATAAACATGTAAATATAAAGACTCATAATCAACACTACTCGTTTTGTTTTCCTTTTATTTTATTGATTGGATTATTCCTTAAGATTATGATTAGATTTTTATTATTACCTTTTTGATAATAATAAAAAAATATACCATTGGTTTATATATTTTCTGTATTCCATGTTTCATATTTTCGTTTATACTTGTAAATATGTATATTAACAGAAACTATACCTTCTCATTTATTATTTTTAGTTTAATTCTATTTTTTTTTATTTATTATCATAATTTAGACACCTTATGCTTTATGATGTGACATATTGTATTATTTAT
>NW_027111933.1:302414-305548 GCF_000696795.3 Halyomorpha halys | reverse complement strand
TCCAGAATGCGCTTCGTCAAGAACAGCCGCGGTGCCCATATGCCCGAAATCATTTTCAAATGTTAATGTCACGTATTGATCTTTCGAATAAAATAAAAATTTGGATTACAATTTAATTTTTTGTGTTATTTTTTACAATTTCAAGTTCTATCGGGCTTAAAAAAACACCCTATATTATTCTAAAAAGATCAATCCCAGAATAAATAAAGAATAATATTATTATTAAATATCTAAAAAGCCACGGCTTTTTAGAAATCTATTTACAGTTCATACACAACACCCGTTAAAACTCTGGGACTCCCAACTCGACAATCAAGAGGATGTAGATGAGATTATTTAGTGAAAAACGAATAAATTTCTTGTATTTTCAAGTAATATGACGATATTTTAATTTCTAGAAAAAAAATTAAAATGTATTAATTAGTACTTAAGTTGAGTTAGGAATTCAATGTTAGTTAGCCCCATGAAATGGGGTATTCAGAGTTACCTTCTATTAAAATAGTTTCATTGTTGTCCCTGAAACGATTTTCATTGTTTTTCCTAACAAGCTGTTCATTATTGTTCCTACAAATATGTTCATTGTTGTTCCTAAAAGGTTATTTATTTATTCATTCCACTTCCTTTCCCAAAGGGTCATTAGTAGATCAAATGACAATATTCTGTTAAAGTATTTTGTAGACTTAAAAAAACCATCACTTTCTCTATTTCATTTTCTTTATTTTAAAGAATAACTCTAACAAGTTATTCATTACTGTTTTTGATAAGTTTAACATTGTTATTTGCACTTGTCTACCGAAAAACTATGAAAATAACTGTAATATTTGCAAAAACAGTGCAATAAAGGAGATTAAAAAAAAGGTCAATGAGAAGATGAGAAAAATGCAATAAGGTAATCATTCAAACCGTTAATAAACAGTAAATAAATTTAAAAAGCCAAGTACACTCGACCAACAAACTGAGTTTAGTAACATTTTTCCAGAACATTTTAAAGAATAAAAATTTCGAATCCGTGGTTTTAAAGAAAAAATAAGCAATTAATACCAACAAAATATGATGCGATTACTAATAAGTTGAATCAGCTTGTACTAAAATAGAAAAATTATAAAAACATAATAAAGGGCTTTTGGAAGAAAAAAAAAACAAATTATTACGTCTAACTGAAATGAAAAAAAAAATCACAAAAGGAAATAATTGAAATAACATTGACAGCCGAAATGAAGAATGAATGAATGAATTGTTAAAGGAAACAATTCAAAGAATAAATAAATATTGACTTTGATCATGATTATATTTCAAATATACATACACTTTTCATTCGTTTGAGTATTTCATAACAATGAAAATAAAATTCCCTAAATTGGACTACAAAAAAAAAGGTTCAATTCTTATAAAAAGTAAATAAAATAAATGGAACCGATTAAAATATTTACAAAGAAGGACCTTGATACCAATATGCCTGAAGGCAAATATGTACATATCAACCGTACCACTGTTTACAATAAACTTATTGAGAATTACAAACATTTTCGCTAAAAAAAAAAATTATAAATATGAGTGGACAGTCAACAAGAAAATATTTGTTAAGAGAATTAAATAATAACAATTATTATTATAATTATAAAGCCATAGCAAATTCAAAGGTTAGATGCCGTTACCACCAATCGCTGTCCCTACGCATATCTGTCAAGTAACGCCCCCCCAAACCCAGATTAACTAAATCAGTCTTGACGCAATTCTCCCACCTACGTTTCGGTCAACCCCTCGGACGTTTACCTCTCGGTTCAGCGTTAATGAAGAATTAAAACAATGAAAAAAAACAAAAGTATAATTAATACTGAAGATTTACAAAAAATTTTTTTTTTTTTTAACCATTTATTTATAGTTATTTACAACTGTATAACATATATACAACAAGTAAATTTGCTGTAGGTGAGATAGTGACATGATACAAGCATGTGGAGAATCTGCCCATTGATAGAACTCCAATAACATTTCTAGAGATCTCAAGGCCATCTTCTTTTCAGACGCCTAGGAGGATTATAAGGTAATGAAGAGGAAGCCATGTCAGGAAGAAGTGGATTTGGCTGGTTGTGAAGTTAATCATAGAAGGAATAGTATCTGGTTTTGGCCAAATCCGCAACATATGGGACATTGAGGTCATGATGGATGACTTTATTTGTGACACAGTAAGGAGCATTAAGGATTTTACGAAGGATTTTGGACTGTAAGGATTGGATTCGAGGGGAATTTGATGGTTTAGTGGAGCCCAGAAGCTTAACTCCGAATGTCCAGATAGGCCTTATTACAGTCATGTAGATCAGTCTTTTGTAATGGATTGGCAATTTAGACCGTTTGTCTAGTAAATGTTATAATAGTCGAAATCGACGAGCAGTTTCCTGTCTTTTCAGTCTTGTATGAAGATTCCATGTCAGTCGTTACTCGAGATGTAGTCTTAAGTAACGGTCATGTTCGACAGGAATAAGTGGGGTATTATTAAAGGATACTGTAGGGCAAGAGGTCATTGGTTTACTACGAAGGGTAAATTTGATTTGGTGGGATTTATTGGAATTAATTTTAATCCTCCAATTTTGACACCATTCTTCAAGTTACAAAAAGTAAAAATGATTACGTGAAAACGATTAAGGTAGTTTTCCAAAAATAATTTGCATTTCAACATTCTTTCCTTTCTAAATAATAAAGAGTAAACATTTTATTTCAATAAATCTCTGTAACATTTGTAACACTATCGATTTCATCAATAAATCAGTGTAACAATACACGTAGGAAATATGTCAATGATTCAATATTATTTTCAATACATAAGAAGTATAGAAAAAATGAGGTTGATTTTTTTTTAACTTTAACATCCAAATTCAAAATATTATTCGATACAATAGCACTAGAATCCTGGTTACTCGAATTTTTTTTTTTAACTATTTGTCCTTTTTTGACCGCAACCCTGAACATCTTGTTCACATTATAATTAAAATAGTCGTATTGCTATATCTTTGAAAAATAATATAAATCTTCTGTAAGTAGAGTAACTGTCTTTAGTGTGAGTAGTCTAAAAATAAAAATTAATAGAAAGAAATCATCTTATGTTGTATGTATATATCTCCAAATTCAAATTTTGA
>NW_027111933.1:299890-300507 GCF_000696795.3 Halyomorpha halys | reverse complement strand
TTTTTTTTGTAGCAGAACCCTTTTAGTAGAAGTAGGAAAATGGTGGAACCCCCACATTGTCAATCGAAACAAACAAAATAATTCATCTTTTTCAGAAAAAAAAAACAGGAAATACTAGTATACTTACACAACACCTGAGCAAAACTCTGCTATGGTAAGGTTCAAAACTGTAACATTATGGTGAAACAATCTACCCCTAAATTATTTCGAGAAACCGCTGGAAGAGGCTCGCGGAATCTAGGTTGAGAACCACTGCTCTAAGTGAATAAAATACAATGCATAGATCAATACAACCACGCACGTAAATGTCTAGATCATATTTTCTTTTCTTTTTTTTTTTTCGAATTTTGGAAATATGAATCAAATTTTATATATTTTGTGATATTTTATATAGAGACAGATCATTGTTAAACAATTATTTTTTAATACAGATTAAATGCTGGGCGATATTCTGAATGATGCAAATATATTAAAATTATTAAATTAGTAGATTTTGATAAATTCAATAAACATTTAGAAGAAATAGGTTGGAAGGCAGCACGGAGCATGCAGAATGTTGATGTTGCATATATCTCTACTCTGAGCCAGTAATAGTACAAAAGCCTAAGAGGAGAAAA
>NW_027111933.1:297111-299340 GCF_000696795.3 Halyomorpha halys | reverse complement strand
ACTTCTCCAATAATTTTGATTTCATTTGCCTTTTGCGTGCTGCTATGTCACAATCTGATTGACTATGACGTTGCCTTTTTGTAACCAATTGATTTTAAAAATAAAATACCTAAAAATTATGTGATTAAAACTAAACTGTTAAAAGCGATTTATTTAATTTTCCTTAATTAGAATTTTCAATGTTATGTCCCTATTCATCTGCAGAGTTATTTTTGGATCTAGTTTCAGATCAGTATCATAAGTTTATTTTGCGATTTTTCGTGTGATTAAATTTTGAATGTATTTTTTTTTTTTTTTTGCGAAATTCCTGTCTAATGATGGGAGAAGAGAAAGTTTTTACTTTTATCAATACAAATTAATTTAGTTTAAAATAATCATAACAATTAAAAATCCACAGCTCTCCTCCAGCCTCTACAATTGTAAAATTTTATGAAAAAATTGATTTATTCTTAGCCTTTAAGACACTCTTTGTAATTATTAAATCCAATCCTATATACCTACCAGATAAGCTCTTACTATATATTAACGAAGCATTGTGAAATCATTATATATTTTGACATAATATTAACAATGAATATTATTTATGATTAAAAATCTCAAATATTGCATTTGTAAACGTTTTGGTTTCCGAATTGAAAGAACTTATAACCTAAACCTAAAGCAGCAATACTTCCATAATATTCAATTTTATTCACGTTTTTAAATAAAAATATTAAAAAAATCTGTACCGCTAAAACCCATGAAGAATTAGGGGTGCAGTACTTAGTAAGGAAGTATTGATACTAGACCAACGATTGTGCAAGGAGGTGATTGGTCAGAATTACACTCCATCGCTACATTTTTACCCAATTAAGGGTAGATTTTTACCCACTTATTGAGGCTGGGTGGACCCTAAATTAAACCTGGGGAAAATAATTATCTGCTACAGCAAGATTTGAACCCCTAGGAGTTAGTAGCACAATGCTTTACCATTGAGCTATCCACTCCCATTAAATCACGCTATTGTTATTGTTATAATGAAAGGAGTAAGTGGATGAAGGGGTAATATGTAACATTTTTAATTTTTTGAATCTTTAGTGTAGATAAACGGGGTAGGTGCCTATCTAGCAAGTGTGAAGTACTCTAACCTATAGTGCTGATTTGTAACATGAAGATCGTAAAAGTACTTGTTTTTAATTTTTCTCACTGCTATCACATTATACTCCCATTATATCTATAATTAAGTTTTTTTTCTAAAAACTATATTTTTTTAATAGCTAACTAATATTTCATAAAACATTATTCAATTTTTATCTGTGGTATACAGCAGGTACAGTAAGTAAATCTCCTTATTAAATAATTTCAGGAGTGCCCATCATTGAAAGTCCATTTCATTCAAGAAAAAACCAAATTACCACTCTTTTTCTGTTCAGTGTCCAATGGGTCTATTGTATGAAATAATGGGTAAATACTTTTATAAAAAGTTTTCACTTTTAGGTATAAGCAATTACTAGTTCTCAATTGAATAAAAGCCATCTTTTACTTAAAAGTGAATACTAAAAAATCCATCAACAAAATAAGTATATACTTAGAAATATTTGGTTATACTTTAAGTAAACATTAGATTTGTCATCAGCCTAGATGACATGTACCAGCCTGTCTGCTCTGAAATCCCGATTAGTTCTCTTCATTTGTCTCAAAAAGAAACTTCTATTTTAGTCTTTTCTTATGTGTGATTGTAATTATAATATGATAGAGTGAATGTGGGCTAAATGTGGGAGCCAAGAAATCCTCCTTGTAAAACTATTATCATCATCAAAATACTAGCATAAAAGCAGTGGGGCTGAATAAGTCTATGACGCCAGGAATCGTACAGGCCAAAAATCAAGATACAAGAAATGAAGAAAGAATTCCTAGATATTTCGGATTCCAACCACAATCCAATATTTTTTTTTTAATATTTATTTATTGCTATTTACAACTGTACATTATAATACATTTAGTAAATCTGATCTGAGTTAAATTAGCTGGTCTCGTGGCCATCTTCCTTTCAGACGCCTCGGAGGATTGTCAGGAATGGAAGAAGATGCAAGATTAGAAACTAGGAGGTTTGAGTGGTAAGAGAGTTTATAATGGAAGGAGTGATATCTGGTTTGGTCTAGATCGGTTACATAGGAAACATTAAGGTCTTTATGTATGATTTTATTTGTGACAAAGTAAGGAGCATTGAGGATTTTACGAAGGATTTTG
>NW_027111933.1:293025-295656 GCF_000696795.3 Halyomorpha halys | reverse complement strand
TGGGAGCCAAGAAATCCTCCTTGTAAAACTATTATCATCATCAAAATACTAGCATAAAAGCAGTGGGGCTGAATAAGTCTATGACGCCAGGAATCGTACAGGCCAAAAATCAAGATACAAGAAATGAAGAAAGAATTCATGGATACTTTGGATTTCAATCACAATCCAGTTGTTAAAAACATTTCCATAGCCTATCCCTGATCATTCTGCATCTACACTTGTTATAATTTCATTTGAGTCGCAAGTAACTACAGATTTACTACAAAATGGCTATTACATATCTGTTGGGTTGGCTGTAAAGAACTTTCATTTTCATATTAAATATTAATTCTTAAAAGATTTTCTGAATCTAATAAAGAAGAATTAATTATATGTTTGAGTTATTGATGTCTGATGTGAGATTTACAACATTTTGTCTTCATATACGTGCTATTAGTGATTTTTTATCCTCCTGGTGGCATAATTGGCACAATGTCAACTGGTGGATCGTTTGGCTATATTTTAGATACCCAACAGCATTATGATTGGAATCTTGTGTTCTAAAAATTAGCCGAAATTTCTTACGTAGTTTTTGCTCTTTTATACGAATACTATCCAGTTGGGTTTATTAAAAATAAATGTTAAATTTTCTTCATTCAGTAATAAATTAAATCTAGATTTTTTAGGGCCATCGTCTCATCTTTGAGTGTATTGCCATGGTTTAATGATGCTCAATTGATCTAAGTTTGTGTAAGAAACAACTTATAATTTAACAAGGATTTTTTTTTTTTTTTAAACTAAACCATATTAAAAATTAATGATACTCAATTGATCTAAGTTTGTGTAAGAAACTTCTTATAATCTAACAAGGATTTTTTTTTTTAAACTAAACCTATATAATATTAAAAAATGTCCAGTCATAAAACCCTAAAGTAGTTATTGATTGGAGAAGTTTGTCGGGGGGTACGGTCAGCAAAGAACAACATAAATAAACAAAACCATATTTATTTATTTTATGCCTCCTCATCCTCAAAAGAATGAAATAAAGAAAAATAATTCTGAAATAATAAATAGAATTATTCCAATTGTTAACTCATTTGTTACTTTAATTGTATGATGGTTTTGTTTATTGATGTTGTTCTTTGCTGACCGCACCCCCCGACAAACTTCTCTAATCATTAATCTACGGTCAACTATCTACACCTCACTAAAGTAGTTATATATTAATCTAGTTTTTTATCTACAAAAATTTTAAGACCTTATTTTTATTACAAATCGCCTCATGTAATTTTATTAAGTTCAGTTTAGAAATCTTGCAGAAAAAACTAAGTATTATTCTGACATTGTTCATAATGCATAGGTTAAATATAACATATGTATTTTTCATGAATTTAAAGTATAAGTAGTGGAAATTAATACACATAATATATTGATTTTAAAAATAATATACTTGGTTAACATTAAAAATAAAAATAAAGTGTTACTTCTTTTTTTACTTAAAAAAGGGATTGATCTCTAACTCAGGTAGTTCGTAAAATGTGGAAGATGCTGCGCGACTATCGATATCAGCCCTTATTACAAATTTTTGATTTATTACTGGGGCACCATCGTGCAACAGGAGTATAACATTAAACGTTAAATTTCGACTATCACAACACTTACTGGACAAACGGTCTAACTTCCAATTCATTACAAATGACTGATCTACATGACTGTAATAAGGCCAATCTGAACACACGGAGTTGAGCTTTGGGGATCCACTAAACCTTCGAATTCCTCTCGTCAAATCATTGCAATCCAAAATCCTTCGTAAAATCCCCAATGCTCCTTACTTTGTCACAAATAAAATCATATATAAAGACCTTAATGTTCCATACCGATCTAGCCCGATCCAGATATCCTTCCTTCCATTACAAACTCTCTAACCACCCAAACCCACTAGTTTCTAGCCTTGCTTCCTCTTCCATTCCTGGTAATCCTCCGAGGCGCCTGAAAAGAAGATGGCCACGAGACCTGCTAATGTAAAACGTCATTAAAGTGCTACCAATGGGTAGTTTCTCTACACACCTCTAACACTCAAATTTAACTGAGATCAATTTTACTAAATGTATTATAATATACAGATGTAAATAGCAATATATAAAAAAAAAGTTTAAAGCTAACATATTATTTCTTAAATCAATGTATGAGGTTTTCAGTCCTAAATTATGGTAATTGTAGAAGAAAGAAATCTTTTACAATGTCAAATTGTTTGTTAATTACAATGTTTAAACCTTCATCTATTTACTGTCACTTACCATAGCTACCGTAGCAAAACAAATTTTTTAATGATTCTTTCAAATCAGCTTTGAAAAAACCAATGATGCCAAAAACTCCAGATACCATGTTACATGGCCAAACACCTCACATAATGTGTTGTCATTTTCATTAAGCATATCAATATACAATATACAATATATTCCTTTTTATAAATGGTTTAGACTGAAATAAAAGATTACATCATTTATACTTGTGGTACATAAAAAAAATCATCGGTTTACAAGATCCTTCATCCACGTATCAGTCGAATCTTATCTGTTATTTTGTTACATCTAGTTGACCTTAGAAGCCTTATCTGACAATTAAGGATGATTTTACATATTATCTTTATGT
>NW_027111933.1:289201-291809 GCF_000696795.3 Halyomorpha halys | reverse complement strand
CAAAGAAAAAGATAATTTTAATTTGTGGAATAGACAAAACAAAATAAATCTAGCGCGATGCGAGGATCACACAACTTTCACTTACTACCCAACGTATATACCAAAGTTTTGTGTAGATATCTGGGCTCTTGTAGAATGTAAATCTATTTTTGTGATTTTTGAAAAAAAAAAAAAAATTTAAAGAGAGAAAAAATTATATTTTTCTGTTGCTATAAAAAATCGTAATTCAGGGTTCCTCTAGGTATGAATAGCGAACATAAATTTTGTACCTGGCAAGAATATAACAGTTTGCTAAAGCTAAAGAGGCAGTTAATTTGAGTGCTAATAGACATCTGTACTTCTTATGGTTCTTGAGATATAAATTTCCCACAATGAATTCACTAACTGATGATTATTCAGTACATTTTTTTGAAATTTTGCATTTAAAAAACTGTACCTCGGGAACTTGTTAGTGCTCATATTTTATTAAATTTAATCCAACAGACTCTTAACCATGTTGTATGTTATATCGTTTTAACATGGTTAAAGAATGAAATATTTCTCCACTTAACATAACTTTTTCCATTCAATATTTTAAACTAAAGATCATGAATACCCGTATAGCGTGATAAAGTAATTAATTGGAAAGTTTAGATCATTCCCTCTACTAATCAAGGAACATTATTCTCCATTCTCTGTATAGTTCATGATTCCGGTGGAAAAAAGTCAGTTATTTCACCCCCATTTTTAATTACTTTAATGAAAATTACGTGTAATAACTAATTAAAATTAATGAGTCTGCAAAGTATAGTCAGGGGAAAACAAAATGGCTGCTGTTTCAAGATATTAAAAAAAATAATTTTTCATTCCTACCTTATCTTTGAAACCTACAACACTTGAAAAGCTAATAGAACAACATTTAAAGTAGAGTAAATTTGCTGAATTATGAGCCCTAATAGAGCTATTTGGGTTCAATAGTTCCCGAGGTACAGTTTAAAAAGCAACATTTCATAAAATATATACTGAAAATCATTAGTTGGTGAAATGTTTATCTCAGGAACCATGAGACGTAAAGATGTCTATTAGCACACAAAATAAAGCTAGTTTGAAGTCCTATATGGTTGATTATGACGTTTAACATCGTAGCAGTAGTAGTTTCATTATATATAATAAATAATTTATTAATTGAGCTGATGATTTATAGTAGTTCGGACAAAACTTTTGATTTATGAAAAACTATATTTCAGGAAACATGAGACGTACAAATATCTATTAGTACTCAATATAGTAAATCAGTGAATGCTAGTAAATTAGTGAATGCTTATTATGAGGAAAGAATAAATCGTGTTGAGTATTACCTTTTGCTACCTTTGGTATTTTAAGGTTACCTGTAATATTTATCTATTAATTATGGAATGTCCATTCTGTATGGTCCTGTTATTAAGGAAAGAATCCGGAGGTGAGCGGCCTCCTCAAGTTGATTTTCTCACAGAAGATAGAAATAAAAAAACAGTTATTATCAAAGATGATAGATGATGATAAAATATTAAGAAAACAGTCAGAAGTCGAAGAGAAGTGTGGGGGGAGGGAGTGCATCAAATGAAGGAGTTATAATGTGATGTTAACAGGGTTATTGGAACCTTTCCTGCCCTGTCATCTCGCAGGAAGGAGGGATGGGGTGATAGATTGGAATACTGGATTGAAGGAAAAAGGGAGACTGTCAAAGAACTTGGTGTCTCCGTGTGATGTGTTGTACAGTTTCTAGCTGTAGTTAGTTATGAATGTGCGTCATGTTACGTCTTTCCAGAGATGTCCCTCGGCATATCTTCTATAGTGTACTGTTTTGGTATTGTAGTGATTTCAGGGCTGTTGGGTAAAGATAGTGTAGTAGTGGTGCGCCGTGTAGGACTGATGGTCGTAATTTTACTTTGTAAATGAACAATTTGAGTCTGAGTAACAGCCCTGGTGAGTAGATGAGGTGTTTAAGTTAGTATAACGTTGATTTGACGATTAGTATTCTGTTCTGTATGTGTACAGTGAAAGATATTTGAGCTTCATGCCGAGATATGTAAGATGTTTCTTGGTTTGTATTGTCACTCAACTTAAAGCTAGTTGATTGTAGTTTATTACGTGTATCTTCGTAGGAGTTGTAGTTTTTATATTTTCCGAAAACAATTGAAAATTTTTGATTTAATTAAAGATAGTTTAGCATTCTATTACATAGTTTATTAGATTATAACGATTGTATAGATAGTAGTTTTTATATTTTCAAATGAGAATGAAATTTGGTCCGAACTTTTCATCACAAAAATAGATAGAAACGAATTTATTCATCTTTACGTATCATGGTTCCTGAGATACAAATTTCTCACAATAAATTCACTAATCTTTCAGTACATTATTTTCTGAAATGTTGCTTTCAAACCATCGTTGACAGGCACATCACTAGAAATTATACATAATTTTTCGAAAAAGTAATAAAAAATTGGGTTGAAATAATTGACTTTTATCCCCCTCTTAGGCTCTTGTACTAATACCTCAGTACAGGCAAAATTAAAAAAATAAAAATACGATTTTTTGTTAACGGTATACTGCTTGACCGAATTAATAATGGATGGTACTCATTCCA
>NW_027111933.1:288401-289151 GCF_000696795.3 Halyomorpha halys | reverse complement strand
TCGATAAAAAACAAATATTCATCCGAGATAGCATAGTAGGATCCATAAAGGGTGGGAGGAGAAGATGGGTGCGGGCCCCCCAAAGAAAAAGATAAATTTAATTTGTGGAATAGACTAAACAAAATTATATAGACTGAATATGAAATAGACTAAACAAACTCTACATCAATCAGTTGCTAGCCTACCTTCTACGCCACAACCCCTGATGAAGACCTGAAACTCAGGTCGAAACGTCGGCATAAAATAAATAAATATGGTTTTGTTTATTAATGTTGTTCTTGGCTGACCGCACCCCACGACAAACTTCTCCAATCATTAATCTACGGTCAACTATCTACACCTCACTAAACAAAATAACTGAACGTAACCAGCTTTGTTAGTGCTTATATTTTATTAAATTTAAATTATGTTCTATTAGGTTTTCTAGTTTTAAGGTAGTTTTATTTTATTTTTTATCGTTTTGAAACAGTCGCCATTTTTTATTCTTTCAAACCTTCGTTGACAGGCACATCACTAGGAATTATACATAATTTTTCGAAAAAGTAATAAAAAATTGGGGTGAAATAATTGACTTTTATTCCCCTCTTAGGCTCTTGTACTGATACCTCAGTACAGGCAAAATTAAAAAAATAAAAATACGATTTTTTGTTTACGGAATACTACTTGACCGAATTAATAATGGATGGTACTCATTCCATGAAGAAATAATGCTGTTTAATTTCTTATATCTAAACTTTTTTCTGCAAGATC
>NW_027111933.1:273053-280665 GCF_000696795.3 Halyomorpha halys | reverse complement strand
GTCAAAATATCTATCTTAAATGAATAAAACAAGTTTTTATTTGAAAAATCCTAAAAATCAAATTATGGATGAATCACATGTAATGCTGTTCATATAAGACAAACGGCAATTGTTAAATTTCGACTGACACTTTGGAGTTAATTATGATCATTAGTTCAACATTTTAAAGAGTGTTAAGTCTAGCTCAAAGTTGGAGAAAGTGTATGGGGTAGGGTTGGTAAGGGGTAACGCAAACAGGCATAACAGATGTCGATTTCTGGTCAGAGCTTTCAGGTAGTCCTTAAGGCAGTCATGAAAGAATACAAATTAGTTTTACATGGTCTTTCTTTAGAGGGTGGGTCGAGGAAACATGTGCTGACTGAGAAAAAGTGGTCACAGGAGTATTCATGATGTATTAAATATAAAATGCTTTATCATGTTAAATGTTATAAGTATAGGATTTTGAGAAGCCCTATTTAAAGTCATGTTAAATGCATAAGAGCCCCTAGCTGATTTTTTGAGCAAATTGTTTTATAACCTTTCCTTCGTAAACTTCATGTTATTGTTTACTTCTAAGTTTTGATTAAAGTAATTTATTACAACATACCTAAATTGAGTGAAATGAGAAAGTTTGGCTATTGAGTGCTTTGTTGATCTTCTAACTTGTGAGGAAGAGAATCAAGCAGAGCTAATTGACAACTGTCATTACATTATTATTATTTTCACCCATTGCTTTAATAATAATAAAATCCAAAAAAATATTATCACAATCAAAACACAGACTACGAGCAAGTAACCTAACACAATACGTACAAAATGGTGACGAGCTCAGCTGGTTTGTTGCATGACGTCATTCTCCATTTTCCAGACTCTCAACCATGCTATATTTTATATCGTTTTAACATGGTAAAAAAAGAATTGATTCTCTATTTAACGTGAGTTTTTCCCATTTAACACTCTTTAACATGTTGAACTAAAGATCATGAACATGAAATTAAATATTTAAGACAGATATGCTTGGGATGTCACGGACATTGCTTCGATCAAATCGACTGAGCAGAAGTATCACTTTATAGAATCGATGTTATCATTTTTTAGTTTTCTCAAAAAAGGATAAAAATTGCTCATTAAACTTGGAATATCCATGTACAATTAAATTATCTCTAATATCATCTTCATGGGAATAGTATAATATGGCTTAAAAGCAAAATTTTCATAATGACCTCCTACCTCCAGCCTCCAAAGTAACTTTATTTTATTTATATTTACATAATTAATATTCTCACATTTTAATATTAAAAAAATGAATAAATATAAACCATGAAAGGATTTTATGAATAACTTATGGAGACAAGAGGAAAAATAATTTTCAAGGGTTTAAAACGCATTTGCTGGAATAAGGGTAGTAATATAGAATAATATACACATAATGTGCCGTCGGAAAAACAAAGAACTCAGAATAAATAATAATTAACATATACTATATATTATTACTAGTAGTTAATACATAACATTACTTGGATGACAACTGTATAATTACTAGTCGAAATTGATCTGTCTGCCAAGTTAGTTGGAGAAAATAACAAATTGCGGCTGTTTCAAAATAATTTAAAAAAAATAATGTTATAAAATAATGTTTCTTTCAGAGCACCATATCGTTAAAACTACCGACAACACTAGAAACGCCAATAGAACATCATTAAGCAGCGTCAATTTTATATAATATGAGTCCTAACAGAGCTATTTCCATTCAATAGTTTCCGAGAAACATTTAAAAGTCGAACTTCATGAAATATATCCTGAAAATTAGTAATCAGTGAATTCATTGTGGGGAATCTTTATCTGAGGAACTGTGAGACGTCAAGATGTCTATTACTACTCAAATGCTACAAAGTAGTTAATGATGTTTATCTTAGTAGCAGTAGTAGTTTTCATTATTTTTGCTAAAATAGATTAATTTCTAGTTATACGGATAAAATTTCATATGCAAAATTCTTATATATATATATGAATTTTATAATATGCAAATATAAAAACTACTTCCTCTACGAAGATAAACTATTTCATAGCACATAAAAACAGCCTTAATTTGAGTGCTAATAGACATCTGTAAGGCGCATGGTTCATGATATAAAGATTTCCCTCAATAAATTCACTAATTACTTATTTTCCAATGTAGAATTCTTAAAACGTTGATTTTTAAATAACTGTATCTCTTAACCTATAGAAAATAAACATCTCTACTAGAGCTCAATTTTTTATAAATTTACTCTACTTTAAATGACGTTCTATTAGATTTTCTAATATTGATGGTAGTTTCAAAGTCATGAAGCCTCGAATAAAAAAATAATTTTTTAACATCATGAAACAGCCGCCATTTGGTATTCCCCTGACTATACTTGGCAGACTCATTAATTTTGATTAGTAATTATACGTAGTTTTCATTAAAGTAATCATAAATTAGTTTGAATTATCGTCTTTTTTGCGATTGAGCTCTTGTACTAAAAACTGCCGGGCATATGGAAGTTTTCTTGTCATCATGGTTACTAAACATTTTTTAAATTTTACTTAGTTATATCTGAGCTCTTAAGCATTACTAGCTCCGGAAAATCATATTTAGTTTACCAATATCGACTCTACAAAATTTAGCATTAAATAAATGGTTACTCGTTTCTAACCTGGCTTCTCCCTCACTACCTAATAAAATCCTCCTAGACGTCTGAAAAGAAGATGGCCTCGAGATCTTCTCCTTTAGAAATGTTTTTGGAGTTCTATCAATGGGTAGATTCTCCACATGTTTTTATCATATCATAATATCACTTACAGCAAATTTACTTGATGTGTATATACGTATACAGTTGTAAATATCAATAAATAAATTATTTAAAAAAAAAATAAATGGTTAAATTTCTCCCATACTTTTGCAAATGAAAAATGTAAAAATTTTACAACGAGAAATAATATAATTGTACGGCTAATTTGGAAAATTAATACGGGAAAGTATTGTCACAGCATAATATAGAAATATGTGTTCTGAAACTTGAAATCCTCAGAAAAAGTCATTTTCTTCTGTACTAAGGAATTTCCCAATCGTAGTTGGGTTTATGTAACTATTTTTACATATAATTTCAGTGTTTGATTAATGAGCAACAGAGACATTGTTATGACATCGTATTATCAAATACGAGAGAGGTCTCACTCAAAATTGTTAAATTTAAGATTTTCCCCTCCTTTCTAAGTTGTAGCAACACTGATGTACACGAGGTTCCATCATACTAATATAATTACTTCTAAAATAATAAACCATATAATATTAATAAACCATTGTAGTTATGCTATCAACTGCATAGAATGTTACGGAAAGAGATTGGAATTTAACGATTTTTTACATAACGATCTACATTTGTAAAAATGGGAAGGTAGCACCTACTCGATGTTAAATCCCACAAATTCAACTTCAAATGTCAATCCTTTGTTCTATAAATAAATTTTAATTTATCATCAAATGCCTAGAGGAAAAAACAAAACGACTTCCAAACTAAACTCTAAGATATAATTGAGAGGAAATGAGCTTGATCCTTTCATAGCTTCATACAAAAGGTACATAACACAGGACTTTCCTGTTCACTTTTCCTCATTCTGTCATTTACTTCAATTAACCAGTAATCAATAAACTCTGCATGTGCATTATCATGTACACATATCTAGGAAATGTAATTTTTCATGATGTTTTTAAAATTAATTTATAATGAATAGATTGTATTTAAAAATTTTTTATGTTAGATCCTTGAAAATGACCCAAACGTTGGAGTGCAATAATACAAAAATATAATTGAGGCCATATGGATGTGTTTTTATAACTAATAAACATTTATTAAATTTTAAATATCCCAAGTCGAGCATTCCCTGATTCGAAATTATTTAACATACTTAATTTTAACTCATTACATTTTTTTTAAACAATTTTTTAAAATATCAATTTCATTAACATAATTAATAAAAATTATACTATAAAATCATCATAAAGTTATTACTAAAAAACATTTTCTATTAATGACAAAAATTAAACAAAAAAATCAGACCATCACCAAGGACAATTTTATTAATAATAAAAATAACATTCTCCTAAAAGGTAATAAAAATATTTTTTCGAGTATTTAATTATTTTTTAAATGAATGTAAATAACTTTCCATAAAATGTTATAATTTATGTGTTTCCCAAAAATTAAATTTTTCCCTTCTTGTGTTCGGAGATATAATATATATGAAAAGTAAAACGTCATTAATTTAAAGATGTTAGTGTAAAAAATTTTAAACTGTTACATACACCTTCCTAAAAGGGCATCTCATTTGGTATACATTTATTGGTAGCCAAAACACTACCAAACGATAAACAGTCCGATCTTTCAAGATATTGGACTGTTTATTGGTGTACACAAAAATTGTGTATTGTGAGATTGGTGTACACAAAAAGAACAGTAGACATCATTGTTCTATACTAACCACCTCTGATTACTATTGTTTATGGCTCTTGGGAACCTCAACTAGGATAGAATGAGAGCGCCATCCTATTTATTTACAGACCTCATAAGATACGATATAATAATGGAGTGAAAAAATCTATTATCAACTATTGAAACATATTTTTGTCTTAAATAAAACATAGATATGTTAGCTTAATGCAGACTATTAGTTAGGAAAAAAATAAGGAGTTCCCGATCAAAATATATATCGCCCATTTTAGAAAAAAAAATCCAATGAGCGACTAAAGTTAAAGTTCTATAAATCATAAACAAGGTGCACTATTTCTACATTCACAGTACGAAATTTCAAATTTTGATTTTATGCACTTCAGTATTTTGCTGTACAATCATAGGAAGATTAAAATATGATATAATTTAATACAAGTTTGATAAACGATAGAGATATCGACAAACAGATAAACAAATCTCAGATATGTAAAAAATATATTTTTCAAAATTAGTTCTGAAAGAAAAGCTAGAACCATGCAATCATTAAATAAAGTGAATAAAAAAGAATCTCTCAAATTAGTATTCAATTTTGTTTTCTTTCCGAACGTCAGATTAACATAAGTAGAATCCATGCCATTCTCTTTCCCAATACAGAGATTATATAACTCGATGAAACTAATTCAGTGACATCATTTGCAATATCGCCTCTAGTTGATTGAAGTATATTTAATAACATTCAATTTGTCGAACAAACTTCAAAACACGTCACGATGATTTCGAAGAGGTGTACATAATTTAGGCAGATTACATTGGATGTACATTATGCAGTAGACTGGCCAAATCAATTAAAGCGAATAGAAAGCTTAATGACGTTTTCTCAAGTTCAGTATCTGTTTATTTACTTTGATAATCCTAAAAAGATGGATAAAGAGTGTCCTGAGGATACTGTTGTTCAAATTTTTTGGATACCAGTCCCAAAACAGAAATTTTAATTCAAGACGGAAATTTTATCGAAATGAAAATACATTTTTTGGAGAAGGTTTCAAAGGAGTATAATATATTTTATTCATGCTTGTGTTTTCGGGAAATTCATGTAGATATTTAATTATGGAGAGCACCAATTAAAGTTCAATAAAATTAAGTAGTAATCAAAGCTGTGGTATATTAAATATAAAAATATTAGAGTGCTACTAACTATGCGGCAACTATGAGATGACCCTCTCTAAACAGCTAAAACAAGGCCCATGTCAAGTTTTTCTCTCATTGCAATCATTTACGCTTCGTGTTTAAAATATAAGTATTTACTCTGCTGTTTCATATTATACTCTTATAAAGAGTTTGAAAAAAAAATGCTGTTTTTCTGTCATTTTTTTTTTAAGAATTTAAGTTGAAACTGGTATCTGAATAAAAATTAAATTTTATATTTGCATATATAGTTGACCGTAAAAATTGATATATAAGAAGATGGTATGGGTTGCGGTCAAAAGAAAAACAAAAATAGTTTACAACTATTTTCCTGTAAACTATTTCCTTGTAAACTATTTTGACCGCAACCCTGACCATCTTCTTATATATATAAAAATTAAATTTGTTTTGTAATCCACATGGAACTAGAAAATGTAAATTATTTTCTATTTACATATTTTTTTATTTTTGCAAAAGTATTTTATTTAGTACTACATCTAGTATTACTTAGTACTAATTTATTCACTAATATATAAAAATACTGATGAATATCTTTACCTGCCAAAGACGGATATCCCGTGACGCTCCTTCCACAACTCCAGCCAATGGGAAGAGGGTTCTGGACCCCATATCCCAGTCGCTGTGTAGTTGATCTCCATGGCCTTCCGTAGTAGCATATTGTCATTGACGGTCTGCCGGCTTACCGTGGCGATGAACCAGATGTAAAGTTGACGTTCCACTTCCCTGGAGCACTGGAAGTGGCGATACTTCATCATCTCCCAGTTCCTGTGCAAGTGAATGAGCTCCGCTGGTAGGATCCCGTAAGCATTAGCAACCACTTGGACAGAGACTCCTCGATCTAGGAGTTGAAGCGCTTTCACCCAACGATAGTTGCCGTACAGGCCCTGATAATGGCACTGGTACGCCATGATGGCAGGACAACACTGCAGCACTGCTCTGCTTCACTTGAGTCAAGATACAGAACTGGAAAATCGGAAACGACCGACAGCGCGGCCGAGCTCTCCCGATCTAACAACTCCATAAAGTTAATTGTTACTACTGAGTTTAGTTATTGTATTAATTGTTTATTTATGCAAAACAGTTTTCCATGAGAAATTTTGAGGATTTACTAATATAAAACGTCCAAAATTTTTTTATCATAACCAATTTTTCAAAGTTCTTCGTGATGGCTTTTAATGTTTTTTTTCCTTTTATCTGTAACTCGTTTAAAAAAGTTTAAAGATATGAATTTTTAACATTACAAAAAAAAAAAAAAAAAAGACCAATCATGTTAACAATTAAATTAGATAACATAAATACTAATAATCATAAAAAATATTTTACCAAAACATATTTTTTTAAATGATTTATTTTTACTCAAAAATATTTTTCCAAAACATTACATTAAAAATATTGATACACTTTTTATCAATGGATTTCTTGAGTTTACTATTATGATTTTGAGAATGAAAGCGAATTTTATTGAATAAAAAAATTAGATAAATAAATGAATATAATGAAATATTAATCAGAAAATAAAAAAAACTTTTAAAACGAATGATAAAAAAAAATTAAACGAAATCATATATACGAAAACCACTAGTGGCGCAATTTGGACAGAAATCATATTTGCTATTTAATTAATAATTATGGAATATATGGATCCTAATCATAAAAAAAACCTTATATTTATTACTATTTACAACTGTACATTATAATATATTTAGTAAATTTTATCTCAGTTAAAATAGAGTGTTACAGGCGTGTAGATAAACTACCCATTGGTACCACTCTAATGTTGTATTACATTAGCAGGTCTCGTGGCCATCTTATTTTAAGGTCCCTCAAAGGATTGTTAGGAATGGAAGAGGAAGCAGAAGAAAAACACTTAAATAATCAATATGATACCAAGATTTAAAAATATATCAGGGATTAAATCTGCTATAACTAAAACAGTTATCAATTATAGAAAAAAA
>NW_027111933.1:265712-272680 GCF_000696795.3 Halyomorpha halys | reverse complement strand
AGAAAAAATTGAAATAAAATAAAAATATATCAGGGATAAAATCTACTATAACTAAAACAATTGTCAATTATACAAAAAAATGAACATATATAAATAATAATTAATTTATTAGGTGGAATAGAAAAACCTAGTGAAGTGAGAATAAACCCAGGAATTGATCTACCTAATAAAACCAATAAATGTAAACATAACAATAAGTTGTACAGAAACCACAGGACATGGGGTTTATAAGTAATTATACTGATGAAACTGATTAACTACTACTAAATACACCGCCCCCACAATACCTGTTATAATTATATGACAGAAGCATTTAAGGCATTATGGAAATAATTTACTACCAATAATTAATAAATAATGATAAAAAACATATTTATCAATTATCTGTGCATACCTGTCATATAACTTCCATATGTAGAGCTCTTGATAGTCAAATTTCGCACCTTATAATGTCATAAAACCAACCTTATATATAGTTTGTAAACTCATAAACATATTTATGTGTTCTTAGGTTATTTATTCGTTTTAAACTTTTTTCTTGCGACTACTATTTTATTTTATTTATTTTAATTTTAAGTTATTTATAAATTTTCAGTAACGCATAATTTTGAGTTCTTATTCATTACTTTATTTATTTTTTATTCGTGCTTACCGACATTATTAACAGTTGCTTTCATAAATTTAAACACAATTGTATAATATATTACATATTTGTGTTGGCTCCCTAGAGAAGAGAAATGCGAGATGAATGGGAAGGTAATAATGAAAGGGGAGTTACTAAAATAATATACGGTTAGGAATAATAACAAGAAGAAAAACAGATAAAGGGAAGGGAAAAGAGAAGAAATTGACAGAGGAAAAAAAACTAATGCAGGATAAAAAAAAGTAATGTAACCTAGTTACATCACTCAATCATTAAAAAAACTTAATGAACAATTTAATTACTTACGTTAGTGCGTATATTTTATCCTTGGACTGATGTATTGATGAGAAAATTAAAAATTACTTGGAGTCTATAGATGACGGTAGAATATTTAAACAGAGAAATGAACGTAGACAAAGCGGAAGGTCAGTAATTCATCATTACCATAAATTTTACTTTCTCTTTAAATCTAAAATTTTATGACCATTCGTTTACTAGTTTATTTTTGATTAGTTTTTTTCCTTCAGTCGGCCCAAGACTCCCATTGAAGTCCTACATTAGTCCTACATTTCATTAGTTATTTTATAGTAGATTCAATAAACCTTTAGTTTCATTTTTCTACCTTATTTATTTAATATAAATTCTCTTTTATATTTACCATAAACTATTTCCGCTTGGTTTAACGTATTTTTCGTACTTAATGACTTGTACACCGACACTATACCGGCCGATAAGAACCTTACTCACTCATAACGGCAACTCTCCCCGAGTCAGTAAGCTTCTCTGTTTATTTCAAGTTTTCTTCCTTCTTCTTATCCCTTACATCTCTTCTCTCTTTGGACCTTTCTTATTCGCTTTTCCTGACATTCCCTATTCGTTTTAGCTTATTACTTTTTACTCACCTGTATTACCCTGCCTCTTTTATCCTTTGTAACATATTTATCGTTTTCTTTCTTGCCCGTTGTAACATATACTATGCTTTCTTACGCACATTTTACTTGGTTAGTTTCATTTTTTTCATCATTTGTATATTTTTATCACTACTTACATATTTTATTATGTCAATTTCAATTTTTCATTATTTACATAAGCTCTGATTTTTTATAACTTCTTTTTCACATTTTTTTTTTCTCATTATTTGTTGTATATAATTCTTACCCCTACAATATTATGTTTTATGTACTGTTAGTTGCTATGTATCGAGGCATTAGCCATTATTACAACAACAATATGTCCTTTATTAGGGTTTTTGCCATCTGTCCCGATACTTGGTCAGGGTAGGAGCTCTTACTGCGTCCTTGGATATGTGCACATCTGTGTTTAGTTTGCCACATTCACTTATTAGATCTACTAGCTCTTGTCACTTAAAGGCGACAGTTTTTGACGAGGGATCGGAATCGAATTAAACAGGTGAGGCTCTTCCTGGACATGTCAAACTTTTCCACCTCCCTCTCTGGCCTGGGGGAGCAGACTCCTATCTAGGGAGCGTTCTGTCACTTATGGTCAATGAGGAATTAGATTAAAAAATAAGGTAACACCCCAAAAGGGAAGTGGGAGAAAAGGGACAGGAGAACTAGATCAGGCAAAAGAACAGTGGAAAGGAAGACGTAGACGAGAGAGGACCAGGCTTCAGAAGGGGCGGAGCAAAATGCACATCGACCAGACGAAATCGTAAGAAGTCCTGGACATCCCTTATGAACAAGATGACACCTACGGCACTACATCGCACGGCATGAATCAGCAGCAATAAGTATAAATTAAACAATAAGTAATAATGTAATAATCGATGTTTTATAGCAACCATTTGTCTGAATCATTACAATCATTTTAATCATAGCAAAAAATTATAAATAAATACTTAGTCTCTTTATGTAGTTTATATACTATTATATAACCCAATATGCCACCCCTTATTATATTATATAATTAATAGTAACAACTGTTAAATATGAAGGGTAAACTGGTAAACACACAAAAAGCTTTTGAAAAAGAATCCAATCATAATAATAGTTTTTTAGGACTCAATATATAATTAATTAACTTATTTTTGGATAATTGCCTTCAGCGATTATCCTGGCATCCCGATTAAATCTCAAGGCAGTACATAGCTTAGTATAATCTACTATCTACGGTGCGATCAAAATTACTCAAATAGTAAATAAACTATGTATTTAATATTTTATTCATATATTGATTATTGTATTTACTATTTGAGTTATTTTGATCGCACCCGTACCAACTTTCTTTTATTATTTACACACGGTCAATCAAGGAGCATCAAGAATAATTTTTATTTATACGTGTGTCATAACTGACCGCACCACCATCCATCTCCTCAGAATGCAATGCGATTAATTATAAACATATTTTTATCTGTAAATGAAATTGTGAGACAACTTGCTATACTACACAACATATTATGCTGATTCGGGAGCCATTAAACACAGTCGAAATACAGAATAAACAGTCCCAATGCAATTTTTCTAATCATAATTAATTAATTCAATTATTTTATTTTCTGAGAAAATAATTATGTTACTGTATTTTTTATCGTTATAATAATATATCATAACTTTTAGTAGATGTTCTATTGTTGAGGTTTGTTTTTATTTATTTCCCTTCTCAAAGGGACCGACTATGCGGATGTTTACAATTTTTCTGGTTGTATTAGAAACCTTAATCCTTCCGTGTTTCCGATTTAGTTCTTTGAAAGCTTCGGTCCAATTATGTTTCTGTTTAATGAAATTTCCAGTCTTTATTTTCGTAATCAACTCAACATTATTTTAATTGTAACCGGAATAATATGTTCGTTTACTTTTAAATTAAATATAAAATTGGTTCGTTTATTCAGTAAAAAACATACATTATTATATATATGATTTTCAGGAAAATGAAAAAAAAAAAACACATTGATTATTGACAATCTATATTTAAAGTAAATAATTATATTTTACATTAATTTGTAAACTATTAATTTATACAATACAAATGTTAGACACAGCATATCAAAACAATAAAATAATATATCAAAGCATTTTTACACTTGTAATATATATTTGTACACTACAGTTTTAATACTTAGGATTTCTTCCTTTTTCTCGAATAACTCTAATGAAACAACTTTTTATAGTAACAACTAGTTTCTTGGTTACTTCTGTCTCAATTGAATTGCATTCTGAGATTAAGGAATTTTTATTTTTATAAATCTCCTTCCAATTTCATCTCATAAGAAAGATGGTTAAGATCGGTACTTTAAGGGGGGGGGCGCATGAAGTCTGGAGATGTAGGAAATAAGCCATTCCTTAATACGGGTTAAAGTTTGTTTTGTATCTTTACCCTGTTGAAAGATGAATGAGCGAGATTAAACACCTGTTTACGAGCACTAGTTTTCAAATATGTTTTTAAAATGTCTAAATGCAGATGTTGATAAATCTCGTTTCGAGTCCCAACGCCTCCCACTACGTAACGCGGTTTATCCCATATTTTAATGTATATTTTAGTTTTAACACGATTTTTTTTTAATAGTGGTTATGTAATTGGATGAGTTTCATATATTGGGGAAAAAAAGTATTGATGGCATTTAAAGCACACTTCGTTCTATATTAGGAGTGGGAATAATCAGTCGGCATAACCGAAAAGAAGTTTTTATATTTTTTATTACTTCGGTTTTACTGTTTGTTTTTTTTTAAGTAATCCAATAACCAAATAAAAACAAACACTTAATTTTTAAATTATATTCATCATTAAGTTCACATAAGTTCTAAATTTTAGAATTAATAAAGTATTATATTTTATATCCATCAAACAAAATAGGTCACCTCAAGTTATAGACAGCTAACATCTCCGCCTGGAGAACCGGAGATAAAATCTCGAAGTAAATAACCGGAGATAAAAGCTACGAAGATTTTCTTATTCCCGCAAATAGGGGGAAATGAAATTCCAAAATCTCTGTGGGCTTGGCTGTCTGGGTAGGATGAGTCGATAAGAGTTGACTAAAAATATATAACAAATAATATCATGTACTTTTACGATACTTTGTGCAACCCAATTTTGTTATAAGTAGGGATAGGTTTTTTTGGCTGACCATGATATCTGCGATTCCTTACTAATTAAAGATTTTTCAAGACATTTCTGGCCAAAAGAAGCCATTTTTATTTCACGTATTTTTAAATATTTGGCATTTTTTACATATTTTGTTATGAATCACATATTTTCTGAAATATTTGTCGTTTGTTATAGCGCTTCCAAGTACAAAAGTGAGTTTCCCAATGAATCTTTTACGAGTGGAGTTTAATTTTGTGCGTGTTGTTATAAGGCTGTGTGAATATCGCAACGCTCTCGGGTCGTACAGCATATAAAAACTACAAAGCACCAAGAGAATCGCGAGAAACGTATTTCAAGAAGGGAGACTTTCATTCCATCAGTTCTTTCCTTCTCAGATTCCACAGGTACCAATACTATGAATTTAGATTTGTGCCGAGCATTTGTCAGGGCTGACATTCCTATCTACAAAATTAGCAGTCCGGACTTAAAAACCTTTCTTGAGAAATACACATGCCGAGTAATCCCCAATGAAAGCACTTTAAGAAAAAAAAATATTTGAACATTATATACGAGGTGACTTTAACGAAAATTCGGAAAGCAATTTCGGATGGGCCGATTTCGATTTCTGTGGACGAGACTACGGAATAGAAGGGCGTTATATCGCAAGCATAATCGTTGCCAGACTAAGTGTTGAAGCACCTTCTAAATCCTGTTTACTGAATTGTGAAATCCTCGAAAAATGTAACCATGAAACAATTACAAGATTTGTCAACCAATCTATGACTTTGGTCTTGGCCATCACCAACTTTGGCCTAAAGACATCACACATGGTAAAGTTGTGTTGTTTTGTCAGACGCGGCACCTTACATGAATAAAGCTGTTAATGCTTATTAAAGTTTTTTATCCTAAGATAGTTCATTTGACCTGGGTGGCTCACGCATTTCATCGTGTTGCTGAAACAGTGCGTAATCAATTTCCAAATGTAAACAAGCTTGTGTCCACAGTAAAAAAAAATTTTTTGAAGGTTCCCAGTCGTATTACTATTTTTAAAGAAGCACCCTGACTTAGCTTTACCACCGTAACCCGTGATAACACTATGGGGCACCTGGCTGGATGCAGCCCAATATTATTGTTTAAATTTTAAAAATTTCACGACTCACATCGGTTCTCTTCAGATTTACAGGAGATGTTGAGAGAAGATACCACTACAGTAACAAAACTTTTTCACTTTCTAAAAATCATTAATATTTATGATCACATATAGTCCAGATAGATAACTGTCCAGCATAGATAAGTGGATGCAAAATTTATTATAGTAATTTACAAACTACTTCAAATCTAATTGCAACTTTGTAAAATGTAAATCACAATTGTAAATATGTAATTTTAATTGTAAATTTGTAACTTGTAATTGTTAATTCGTGACTTTCTCACTTTGTAATTATATGTACCTTTCTCACTTTGTTAATATGTCGATTGTTATCTACTAACTTTGTAAATTCAGTGTAAGTGGCCCTAGTGGTCGAAACAATTAAATGAATAAATAAATTTTTAAAAAATTAAAAACATAATTTCAAAACTTATGTTAATTGTAAACAATTAACCCAATAAAGACTGAATTGGCTTACATAAGTGCAAACGTAGTATTTTTATCCAACACAATTACAAAATTAGTAGAAAAGGACCTTCTACTGAAGCAATTTTTAAAGACTGTGAACGAAGCAATAGAAAGACTGGAAAATATAGGTGGCGAAAACGGAGAAGTCATAAAGAAAAAAGTACAAGACGTGTTAAAAAAAATTCAGGATATAAAATCATTCAGTCCACTGGAGTCATTCTCCTTGGAAAAAATGACACAGCCGCCCAGGTGATGCAGAATACCGAACTAGATGCAATGGAAATAGCTTCATTTAAGTATGCCCCTATAACATCAGTAAATGTTGAAAGATCTTTTAGCCGGTACAAGTCCATTCTGCGGTCAAATTGACGAAGATTTTTATTTAAAAATGTATTTAATCTTCAATAATTTTGTAACCGACCCTGCTGAATAATTGATTTCTTCCAAAGTTTTAAATATTTTTCTGAAGTTTTTTTCTTTTTAATAAGGATTATTCTTTATTTCCATTTATAATTTGTTCATAATTCATTCTGAGTAATTATTGATCAATTAGTTTAATTACAACTACTAATTAATGTCTTGTTATTGAACAGCTGTTTTCTCTAAGTACATTTATTTGTACATATTTTAACATAATTTCTTTAAAATATTATTCATATAATA
>NW_027111933.1:263647-264987 GCF_000696795.3 Halyomorpha halys | reverse complement strand
AATCAAATAAAACAAAATATTTGTAGTTAGTATTGTATTTAATATTTGTAGTAATTGGATTTGTAGCCTGGTATTGATTGTGAAGGAAGAAGGGGAAAATTAGAAGAAAAAGGAAAAAAAAAAAACAATATTGTTATAACATGTGAATGTATGTATTGTTTATATGTCCGATCGTGTATTGATTGGTATACTGTGTAACGTAGCAACCCAATGTAATTGGGCAGCATGACTGAATAAAGCATTTCTCTCTGTAGAAGGAAATAAATTTGAACAGATAAATAGTTGTAAGTATTTATGTTCGACGGTTACTGTAAGAAACGAAATTGATGAGGAAATAAAAGCGAGTTTAAAGGCGGGAAATGCACTTTCTGTACAAAAATTAAAAGTGAGAACTTATAAAACTATTATCCTTCCCACTGTTCTTTACGTATGCAAAATGTGACCTCTTACATTAAAGGAAGAACAGCGCCTTACTATGTAATCGAAATACCAATTTGGGATAAGAGGAAATGAAAATTAAATGTCATTAAACAAGGGGCCTTTGTCGGCGTTTCACTCCTGATAAAAGTGGATAATGTGTACCCAACAGCTAGGAGGACATTTATACTATTGACGGCATATCAAATATGTTCCGTAAAAGGACCACTTTTACCTGGTAGGACACCTTAAATAAACTACTGATGTTGGTGATAAAATATATTAGAAGTCAAAAGGGAAGCCGACCGAGGGAAACAGGCAACACTCACACAAGGTTGACAGAGACAGATAAATGAAGGGAAAGTAAACATTTGAGACATCAAAAAGAGATGCCGCCCTCACGGGGATGAGAAAACTGTTTCACTTTTTTTCCATCCCCCCTACCCCACACCCATCTATTTTATTTATTTATACCATTACAATATATATACAATATTTACAAATTATTTTCCTATTTTTACCCGTGGGTACTATTAGGGTAGGGTAAGGATTGGTAGTGTCTTTAATTTATTATTTTTATTTACTGAGTGGGGAAGGACCACTCTGCTGGCTTCTTTATTTTAAATTGTTTCGCACCCAGAATGGACTGTACTGACCTGCGGAGTGTCTCAGGGAGCACTTCAATGCCTCTGTATCGCCAGTGCTACATCTTTATATCAGTATCGGCATTGAATTTTCGGGTGCGCTAAGCCTTTATTATTATTATTATAGTAAACTGATTGGGACTGAATAGGACCTCAAGATGATGAAATAAGATGTTATAATACATTGCATGCCAAATCATAAAATAAAAGAGAAAGCAGAAACCGAAAAATCTTTTCGTATTTGAATAATACCAGAACTAAAGAATTGTATAATGTGCT
>NW_027111933.1:262272-263597 GCF_000696795.3 Halyomorpha halys | reverse complement strand
AAATCATAAAATAAAAGAGAAAGCAGAAACCGAAAAATCTTTTCGTATTTGAATAATACCAGAACTAAAGAATTGTATAATGTGCTCTATTTATTGTGTTCTGTAAATACTTACTGTAAATTAAAATTGTTTAATTGGGCATTTTTTTTCCAACCCTCCTATTTTATTATATTTTTACTATTTACAATATATAATATAAAAAATATAAGTATATATACAGTTTACAAATTGATTTCCTGTTTTTACCCGTGGGTATTATTATTATGATAGGGTAAGGATTGGTTTACTGTTATTGCTATGGCACTTTGTGCCTTTAATTTATTATTTTTATTTACTGAGTGGAGAGGGACCACTCTGCTGGTTTCTTCTTTTTATTTTATTTAATTCAGGCTCCAGAGCCAGAATCCCTTCCCTCGGTAAGCACGGCAACCAAGGGGACAGTATTTTGCCACCTCCCAGGTCTTGGTGGAGGGGCGATTTCTCAAACAGCAGATTAGCACAGGCTTTCAGCCCATCAATGAATTTGATGTGCCTACGACCTATGAATTCCGGCATAGAGGGGTCTGGAACTCCTCACGTATGACGGACGCTGTTCGATTGGGCAATGAACTTTTCAGTATATTAACACTACTGGTACTGGTAATGATGGGGAGAACAAGTCCGGCAAGTGGGCCTATAGGTCCTTTTTGCCATCCCCAAGACAAACCAATGGAATGGCTCTTTTATGTATCTTATTCCTCTATATCGAACCTTTTTGACTTTAAAATGAAATTTAAAAGGGACGCCCAGTCTATAGAGGAAACCTTATTTCCTGTGATTATATTAGAGCCTAGAAGCCTGTATCTTAGTGATGCATACCTGCCACAATCAGCTATGTAATTTAAGGCTATCTCCGGGGCCTGTCTGCATAAGCAGCAGGTTTCATCATGAACTACTCCACATATATTGAGACGTCTTTTAAGTCTGCAATGACCTGTAAGAACTCCTATTAACAATCGAGCCCATTTCTGTTTAGGCCTAGCAGCCACTAAGTTTTAGAAGTAGAGGGTTTAGTTATTAGTATCTTGACCTGTCTCAGCCCTATACATTCCCTCCACTCCTTGCCTGCTATCACCCATGTCCAGTGAAGAACTACTTTTCTCTGATACCTTTTAGAAATAACTAGGAATGGTTCTTGTCCTATAGGAGGGTGCTCAGCCCTGTTTCTAGTAAGCTGATCAGCTTTCTCATTACTTGTGATTCCCTTATGTCATGGGACCCATTGTAACTTAAGCTTCTTTAAGGACGATAATGATTCTAAGGCTTGTTTACACTCTCTTACCAAT
>NW_027111933.1:250806-259897 GCF_000696795.3 Halyomorpha halys | reverse complement strand
GGTATTGTAGTATTGGTAACTCGCTTTCCACCACTTTAGCTATTGTTACATGACCGGTATCTTCTCCCGTCTCTGTCCATTGTCCATTTTCTTTCATTCTTAGATAGAATAATACCGCTTCCCCTTTAATTGTTAAGTAGAGTGGTATTAAGGAAAGTAGGACTTATAATGCCTTAGTCGGTATTGTGCGAAATGCCCCAGTTAAGCCAATACAGGTCAACCAGATCTAAATCTTACTGACCATTCGCACATGGGAAGCTCTTTGCAGGGCTGTCCACCACACAATACTTCCATAGTAAATTCTTGGTCTTATTATTGCTGTATAAATCCAATGCATAACCTTTGAGTTGAAACCCCACGTGATGCCAACAGCACGTCTTACTTACCAAAAGGCTGGACTAATTTTTCTTTTAATTTGTGCCAAATGAATTCCCCAGTTTAGTTTTGTGTCCAAACTAATTCCGAGGTATTTGACATTTTTGCTTAGTTGATTGCCAAAGAAAGTCGGGGTTTGAAATGCACCCAATTTCTATTTTCTGGTAAATAGAATCAAGTCTGTCTTTGATGGGTTTACTGAAAGCTTCATTTCAGTGCACCATGTCTGTACTACATTACATGCGACTTGCATTAGTTCCATGATGGTACTCATGAACTTACCTATAATGAGGATCACTCTATTGTCAGCAAATGCATGCACGAATATCCCAGCATCCTTAAGTCTTCACAATAGGCTATCCATAACTAGGCACCATAGCAACAGTGAGATGCAACTCCCCGGAGGGCTGCACCAGTCACTGCACCACAGCCTGCAGCTATAGTTATATGGCTTGAGCTCATTAACAGACCACCTAATGGCCCCATCCATAACGATAGACTACCCTAACACCCAATCTTCTTCATTAGAACCCTCTCTGAGGAAATCCGTGATTGGAGGATTGTCTAATGTTCTGTGCTGGCAACCTGGAAAGTTTGTCTCCATTAAATGGGACAAAGTTTTCTCTAGGTTAGAGGTCCACTTCCCATCTGGTTTCCTTAGTGCACCTTATATTAACTCTAAAAACACTTGTTATTTTGTTTCCCTGTATTTTAATTTTATTTACTTATTTATTTATTTGGAAAATAGATGAATGACTGTTTGTAATAATAAAAGGAAGATCGTCCGGGTGCAGTCAAAGAAAAAACTCAAATAGTCGTAAAACTATTAAATATGAGCAAACGCCCTACGTTGCAGAGCTTCATCAGGGCTTACAAATGGCAGGAGAGGACGGAAAATCTGCGTTTTCCTTCCATTTGTAAGCCCTGTAACGTTGGATCGTATTAAATAGTTTTATGATAATTTGAAGTTTTTTCTTTCACTGCACTCAAACCATCTTCCGTGTATTTTTTTTTTTTTAATAAAAGAAAAAATAAAGATACAAATACTATATTTTTTTTATTTTGTTCATTCTGAAATGGGTAAAATTTGGCAATATTGAACATTTTGTTCATAGTGAAGAAAATCAGACCCTCCTTCAGGGAGCTGTAAACCTCTATCTTATTTGATACTTTTGGAAGAAGAATGAATTGAAGGAAAGTCTGAATGAGTAACTATTATAAAATTTAAAAATTATCATTTGGGTAGATGTAACTTTCCCTAGCTTCTTAATTGTTATCTAAACAAAATATAATTTGTGTTTCTTTACAACAATTTGTATCCATCCTCTTATTTTCAAAGAATCAGGCTATTTTATTTGTATATTGTTATTTATTTATTTTTTTTTGTGAAGTTATTGATTTCTTTTTCGTTTTAATATTAATTTATAGATAAACTTGTCATAATTAAATAATTATTAAAACATATATTAAAATATTAGAATAAATGTAGTCTGAAGATGATAAGATAGACCTTGAAATATTCAAAATTGTGATGACAGTAAGCTACAAAATTAATACGAAAAAAGTTATGCTCACTGATAATTAATGACTAATTATATTTTTTTTAAAAATGTACTGTTCTCATTTGCTAAATGAGCATTCTTATAAAGTATCTAGTGTGATTTAAATATTTTTTATTACTTGCCAAAATTTTAAATTATAACTACTTTAATTTTTGTTTTGATCTTCAAATATGAGCTCTAGGAGATCTAGAACAGAATGAAAATATTTTATTTACCATTCCTCTTACAGGTAACAATCATAATAATAATAATACATCATTGTTATTAATAACATAATTAATATACATAATCTAATTAATTTTAAGTAGTAATTATGGTGAGGTGGCCTGAAAATTAATTAATTTATAATTTAGATAATACTAGTAATTGTCATCATAATTGCATTACTAATCTGAATTGATCTAGTAAAGCCATATTATCAAGTTAATGAACAATTAGTGTATTTATGTGAAGTCATTTAAAGCCATCAGTGAGTACACATAAATTTTAATTAATGCACTAATGGATAGAAACAACAAATTAAAATTCTATTAAGACAGAACAAAGTGTGTAATAATGTCATAGAATTCTCAGATCTTCAAAATTAATTAAAATTAGGAAATTTTAATTTTTTCTATTTTACAGTTCTTTTGTCATTTAATAAAAAAAAATTCTTAAATATGTTTAATTAAACAGGAAATTTAATTTAAACAGTAATGGTTAAAAATAATAGATATATAAAAATAAGTTTAATAACTGATGGTATATACTTACAAATATTTATTTTTCCATTCTTATCTAGATCCTTTTCTCAGTATATAATAGATAATACTAGTTGCATTGCAAGAAGTACTGAGGACCTGTGTGAAATCTTGAAAGGGCCCCTCATCATATGGAGGAGATTTTTTTTTTTTTTTTTTAGACTAGATTTTTATTCAGGGCGATCAACATCTAGGTTATTACACCCTTCATATGGAGGATTAGGGACATTTTTAAATAGATTACTTAAAATATCCGAGTGTTTGTTTCTTTATTTTTATATTACAAATTTATTGTTGTTACTACAACTATGTGGCATTTTTTTTTTAAATTTCATAACTTTTCTGGAAAAATGATATTTTTCATAACTCTAGTGACGATTAATGTTTCAGCCACTGGAGCAATAAAAAAGGATTCTAAGATGTTTGTCATCCTGAAAATAGCAATTTTATTTATGGTTTTGGTATTCCAACAATATAGCATAGATATAAGAAAAAATTATGAGAATTATAAGTTATTTGGTTCGAGTTGGGAGGATAAGGTGTATTAACTATATTAATACCCTTATAAATAATAATTACCTGAATTATGTAATTTATTATATGTCCATACAATCAAAACTTAATCTTTAACCACTTTATTACACTGCCAAGCACAAACCTCAATTAGCTATGTATTCCCAATGAAAATTATCTATTGATTTAAAATAATTGTTGACAATTATAAATATATTTCAAACAATTACATTTTATACTAAAATAATTTAACTTTACCTTCTAATGACTTTTTTAATATTCATACATCATATTTTTTTTATAAACCAATTGAACATCAAGGATGTTGATCTAAAATAAAATTTTAATTCTAATTAACTAATTTTAAAAGTTTACCAAATATTCTTACTATTGTATATGAATATAGAAAAACATAATTTCATATAATAAGTTATTCGTATAAAATTTAGCTAATTAGGGTTAAAATACTATTTATTCACGAACATAACTTATTCCATCAATTAGTTTACTAAAAAAATATAACTATTTCTTGATTTTAAATTTATTCCTAATTAGTTTTTGTTCTTTAAAATTTATTTATATCAAACATTTTTAAAAATAATTATAAACAAATCAATACAGAATATCAAAATGATAAATTTTCTGTTATTTTCATCATTTCATATGTTTAGGAAAATTTATCAATATGATTATAAGAAATAAATATTCATAAAAATATATAGTAGTTTATTTTTTTATTGTAGGGACCTGGGAAGCCAAGTGACTTAAACACTTACAATAAGTATTGTTGAAAAGGACACTGCTGAATTAGTTCCAAAGGGGTAGATATAGAGCTATTGCTAATGTGCCACTGCACCATGGAAACCTTGGTTTGTAACAACAGAAGGAGGTTTTATAATTTAGGTCTGATACCCCCTCCAGGCTGTTTGTGCTCCAGTAACCAATGTCTTTGAGAAGAACAGATCATTCTATAGTGTTAACCAGAAAAAAAAGGTTTTTAATTTAAATGAATCTTTTTATTTCTTTTGGTACTCTTTGTAAACACTAATCCATTAAATTAATGGTATGATATTATCCATATGAATAAATATTGATAAATTATGAAAGGGATAAACACTTTACTAAATACATTTTTCTGATAAATTGATAAATAAATATAAAATTTAGGTAAAAAAAAAAATTATCCAAACTAAACTGACAGAATTTGAACTAAAATAATACTATATAATAAAAACGTTCTTGAATTGCTTGTGGAAAAGTTCCAATAGAAAAGAGAAATATAAAATTACACAGCCATTCAGGAAAATAAACAAAAATTTTGGGAGAAGCCGAATTTGAGGCAACTTGGACCAGGAAAAAATTTCTTACTGTTTTAGTCCAAACATCTAATGATAAAACATTGTAAGGACTATAGTAGAATAAGTGGCTATTAAATTTACACTTTTAAAAATTCAGTTGTGTTTTCTATTATAAGAACAAAAAATAGAAATAATGTAAGTACTTTAGAGTAATTTAAAATTTTGAATGATATTTAAAAAGTTCCCAAATTTATTTTAAGATGGTATAGGGCACATACTCATTGGCCCTGAGATAATCTTGAATATGCTGCTCTAATTTTTGTGGTAAGGAAGTCTAACAATCAAATTCGCAAACCCACAGATTTTCCAACTGAGTTACAAGTAAATATGACAATAAAAGTTTATTAATATGCACACCCAATATTAAAACCATTTTTAAAAAATTTAATGGTATTAAGCTGTTTTTATAACTATCAGAAGAATATTTTTCACTTCTAGAAGAATTAGAGACAACAAATTTCCAGTAACCAACACCCCATTTGGTCTTTATAGGTTCCAGCAGCTATATAATTTCAAGAAACAAAAACAGCGCTTCCAAAGACTTCAATAAATGTTCTAGAAACTTTAAACTACAGATCTATAACAAAACAAATTAAAGTGCAAAATTTTAAGGACCAGGGTTGAATATGGAAAAGTTTAATCTCTTGGTTACATTATTGAATAATCATCTGGCCATCCCAAATAAAATAAGAACTTTAAAAGAAATACCTCAAACTACAAATTTGAAATCTTACAAACTTTTATACATTACAGAAAATTTAATTTAAAACTTCAGTGAAATATGTGTACCATTAAACTAACTGAGAAAAAAAAAGTAGATCTCACAGCCTTTGAAGTGACACATTCTGCCTCGAGGCTTTTAAAAGATTGACCACAGCACCAATAGAGAGCAACATTATAACATAAAAATGACTTTGGGCTGCAGATATCAGTTCCAAAAGCTTTTCAACATATCAGTTGAATCAGTATATATCAGTATAAGCTCAGAAGATTTTCCTTGTTATTTGATCGGTGTTTTTAAAACCTAATTTCAGTTAATTCTATATTCAAAAAATACGAAAGTCTTTTCACAGATCCAAAATCGGACCATCCGTTCAGAAGAAAATAAAAAAGTAAATTCTACTGATTTCGGTGCGTCCCCTGAACTGGGACATTTAGCCTTAAACGGCTTCAAACTAACTCGGTTTGAATGCTAATGTTTGTATTATTGGATGACCTTAACATTCATGTCTTCATGACTTTTTTTTTTCTATTCATCTCATTCGCTGGTTGTGATATATTCTTTATAATTGTGAATAAAATAAAGTATATATATAAAAAAAATTATATTTCTTGCTAAGCAGTTGGAACACATCAATTTATTCATTATAAGCTGCATAATTCATTACACTGAAACGCTTTATTCGTAAATATGTCCTAAACAAAGCCTATAAGTATGTCGTTAACACATAACTTTCGCAGGAAAATTTGTTCATGTTTTAAAATTATTAATTCATATTTTCAGTTAAGACACAACCCTGGAACACCATCAGGAAAACGCAAAAGCAGACCATGTGAAAGAGAGAATTGGACCGGCCAAACTGCAGTAGACACTACAAGACTGATTGATCTTTCTATAGAAGAGTTGCCCATATGTGGCCAGCGATACCGCGCTTATAAGAGAAAATAAAATTAGTTTGAAAAGCCTTCTTTTTGAAACGGATTTTTTTTTATCACGTATCGGCCACTAAGGACCACGTGAATATCAATGGTTAGGCTTTTTTGGGAGTCTTGATTTTCTTTCTTCCCATCGTAGTTTCATGATTCTCGACTGCATTTCTTTTCTTTCTTCGGACTACTTCGTACCCCCTTTTTTTTTTTTTTTTTCCAATATTGGTGAAATTTTTCAATGTTTTCCTATACGTATGTCTATCTAGATAGTCGGTTTCTGAAATTTTAAGTATCTTTAATTCCTCTCTCAATTGCCTCATGTATCCTCCCATGTTTTTATAGCTAAAACTTTTTTTAAAGATCTTCTTATTCAATCTTTCCTTCTTTCCTCCTCTTCATGTGCCCATAGAAAATCAGCCTTCTGATTCTCATCTCGTTTTTGATTTTTCTGTAGATCTCCTTATTAGATCTTTGACTGTAACCTTCTTGTGTTTTTCTGGCCCCATAGATTTTTCTTAAGATCCTCCTTTTTATTTTTAGCACCTTTTCCAAGTTGGGTGAGCATGTGGACTCCACCCTACATAAAATCACAGACCTTATCACAACCTTGTAATGCCTTAACTTTGCATTGGAGGAGATATTCTTTTTATTGTAATTTTTTTCTGTTTGAAAGCATGAATTTTCTAATTTGGTGGTTTTCTCTGAGATGCTCTTTTTCTCAGAACCGTTGTGACAAATTATTTCCTTGGAGTACTTAAATTTTCTGGTCACTTTTATTTTTAGTGTTTACTATTTTTTTCTTGAAATTTACTTCAGCAGTCATGAGCTCTGCTTTTTCATATATTTTTAGGCCTGCTTTTTCTGCTATTATTTGTAGGGTATTTTGGACTAATAACCTCTTCCTCTGATTCTGCCAACAGTGCGAGATCGTCGGCAAATCCCAAACATCTCACTTTTACATGATTGTTTTTGTTCCCTACTATGGCTCCTGAGTTATTTTTCCACAGAATTCCTTCATGATTTTATCCAGGACTATTTTGAAAAGTATTGAAAGGGATTTTATAATTTAATATAAACAAACTTATACCAATTATATTGGTTTATAAGTTACTTAAAACAATGTAGTGATTTATAGTTCTCAATAAATATGTGCTATCTGACACTACTAACTTGAGAAAAAGTTTAAAGAACCAGAATTGTTACTTCGATTAGCTTTTTTAACAGATTTAACCAATCGTCTTATTATATATACTGTTTATAATGTATTTATTGTTATTTACGACTGTATACAACTAGTAAATTTGCTTTAAATGTGGTGTAATTACATGATACAAGTATGTGGAGAATTTACCCATTGGTGTAACTCTAATCTCTTAATATTTTGAACTCGAATCTGCAAGGATAAAAACAAACAATTTTATATTTGGCTGCTTCATTCATTTGGTTCAGCGGTGTTGAAACGCCCTTATGAGTACAAAAACGAATTACACTTTCCTGTAATGTAGTCTTTAGTCAGATAGGGAATTCAAAGATAATGATTTTTCAAGTTGCAATCCCCAAATTTAAGAAATGATTGATTAGTGCTATATTCGATAATTGATTCGTTCCAGATTCGAGGAAATTGAAAGTCTCAAAAGTAGTCTACTGTTTTATAATAATCCTCTTGGATCTATGTACAATCGAAGACCGACCATTTAACCTACAACTTGAATTGTGAGATGTTTCTAATAAGAGGAAAGAATTCGCTGATGATTTTTTAAATTGCTGCTTAAAAAAAAAAAAAAAAAGGACTAAAAATGTCATTAATGTTTTGATGATGAGGCAGGTACCTTCGTGAAAGTGTTTTCGTCGATGAAGTTTATAAAAAACCAAAATAGAAATAAACTTTCTGATGTGTCCTTACTTCATCTCATGAGGTTGGGTACAATAGAACTAGAGGTGGATATTCGTTCGTTGGTGAACGCCGGTCGACCACAATGTTTACACTAAATATGTGTATTTTAATTGTCATTACAATGTTTGTTACTTTATATTTTCCTTATTTATGTGTAACAAATACTTAGCCAATACAAAGAAATATCTCTACTTTTGGTTTTAATGATATCTTCACCTTACACACTAACCTTATTGGTATTTTAAAGTATATAATTATATGGCCAGCAACATAATAAAGGTTTTATTATCCCCCTTGAGGCTTTGTAAGTTGGACAACTCTGGTCTAGAGAATGAGATTGGCGAGATGGAAAACCGCTGTACTCTGATACACTTGTTTCTTTTTACGTTACAATTTTTTTTTTTTGGTAAGAAAAACATTTAATCCGAAAAATCCTAGTGTAAATTTAAAAACAAAATTACGATTTTGTTTGGTTTTCTGTTTGGTTAATTTTTCGTAAGTTATCATATAGCATCTCATGAATATATAAATATTCTTTTTTATTGACTGCATGAAATAAGTGCAATGCAACGATTTAACTCTTATAAAAGAATACAAAATGTTTCAAATTTATTCTAGTTTTTACGGTCCCTGTTGCGACATTGTCCCTTAACTATAATACAGAACTCCTATTTTAACTGTCGCATTTTAAACTCCCACGTAGGCTCAAACTTCTTTTGGAAGCTCCTATAACCACCACCTCCTGAGATTTAGATATATAATTATATCGCTACGTTAGAGATCGGATGAATTCTCATTAGGAATCTAGAGAGAAGTTGAAAACAACACACTTTAGAACATAAAAAGTAGACCTAATATAAACAAAAGATGGGCACCCCTGCTCTATAAATTCAATTTGTAAATAATATTGAAAAATATTGAAGTTCTGCAAATTTTAACTGTGGTAAATGCGGAAAAAAATCACACAGTACTGATACTGTTATAATTTTCCCAACTGCA
>NW_027111933.1:247828-249823 GCF_000696795.3 Halyomorpha halys | reverse complement strand
ATGAATTATGCGAAATTTTTCAGTAAAAGATTTTTACTTGCAAATCAAAATGTACCTAAAGAAAAAACTATTTTTTTTTATTAATATATTTATTGAAATTTACAACTGTATAATTACATAATACATTAAGTAAATTGGATCTTAGTTAAAATGGAGTGTAACAGGCGTGTAGAGCACCTACCCATTGGTAGCACTCTAATGACTTTACACTTTACATTAGCTGGTCTCCCATCTTCTTTTCAGCCGCCTTGAAGGATTGTCAGGAATGGAAGAGGATGCAAGGTTAGAAACTAGGAAGTTTGAGTGGTTAGGGAGCTTATAATGGAAGGAGTTATATCTGGTTCGGGGTAGATCGGTTACATATGGAACATTAAGGTCTCTATGTATGATTTTATACAGTTTCCTGTCTTTTCAATCTTCTGTGAGGATTCCAGGTTAATCATTTGTCCAAATGTAGTCCAAGGTAGCGGATCTGTTCGACAGGGGTAAGAGTAACATTATTAAATGAAACTGTAGGGCAGTCGGTAGGCTTACGACGAAGGGTAAAGGTGATTTATTGGAATTTATCTTAATCCTCCAATTACGACACCATTCTTCGAGGGCTGTGTGATGGGATTGGAGAGTTTGGGATACAATTAATGGGTTATTATTAACTCCGAGCACACATCTGTCATCGGCATACGTGGTGAGGATAGTGTTAGGATTGGTTGGAATGTCAGCTGTATAGACGGTGTAGAGGATGAGACCAAGGATACTACCTCGAGGAACACCAGCGGACTGAGAATAGAGGGATGAAAAGGAACCATTGTGGTTTACTTGGAATAATCTATCAATGAGAAAGGAACGAATGATGAGGAAGTATGTAGGAGGTAGGAATTTACGGAGTTAGTAAAGCAGTCCCGGGTGCAAGACTCGATCAAAAGCCTGTTCTACATCGGAAAAGACTCCCGCGCAGTACATTCCGCGCTCCAAAGAAGACGAGACTAACGTCCACGACACGATGACATTGCTGGATAGTAGAGTGGGATGTTCGGAATCCAAACTGGTGATCAGGGATTGGAATCCAGGATAGGGTATAGGCATTTCAAAATGAGTTTTTCAAGAATCTTAACTCAGACGAAGTACGCAAAAATGGTTAACAGTGAATCCAAACTACCCGTGAATCCTAGCTTATTAATTATTTTGGCATTTAAAAAAATTATCTTTGTTATTATTCGTAAATAAAAAAAGTGAGCTTATAGGCACCACAAGCAAATGTAACAAGCCTGGGCAAACAGATTCATTTTCTGTAGCATAGGATGATCGTAACAGAAAAAATACGATATAACAATTAAAGCCGCGAGACTTGTGATTCCTAAGTCCAAGATTAGTAGAGGCTTATCCCCAACACACGTTCCTCCGAGACATCTAACCTTTATCTCCTTGATCTATGAATTTCCACGCATTTTTATAATTTTTTCACTTATACCAAAGTGGAATATCGGTAAAATTCCGAATTGAGAATACACTCGTAAAAATTAAAATAAACACGTATATGTTTTTCTTTAGATACATTTTAATTTCCTAGTAAAAATCTTTCACTGATAAATTTACTATAATTCACCATTGCAGTTAATACATTGTTTTAGATTATTTTTCTCATATTAAAAAAAAAAATGGAAGCAAGTGTTGTATCGAAATTCTTCATTTTGAACATCGACCTTATCAATCAAAATTACAAGCATATTTATTTATTTATTTTTTGTTAACAAGAGCAACAATAAAACATTTTTTTTTACATCTGCAAACTAATTTTTACTGAAATTTTTTACAACTCAGATGATGTCATACATTTATAGAAATTGATTTATTGGTGGTTAAAAATAGACAAAGGAAATCAATATATTCCAATGAGGTCAAATATGCAAAAAAAAACTGTTCCAGAGCTTGGCGCGTTAAAAATGGGTGCGAAAAGGGGAACAAAAGACTACCTCAACAAACTATAAACTCTTAACA
>NW_027111933.1:245887-247313 GCF_000696795.3 Halyomorpha halys | reverse complement strand
CATTTAAGTAAAATTGTGAAATGTATTATTTGTTCACTCGTATGGTCTGCTGTATGGGTGCTGCATTTTTTAAAATATTTACCAGTTGTTATATAATTGTTCAATCATCAGGTGTCGTGTAAATATGACAAACTTAATAATTAATTTATTGATAAAAAGAACTAAGAAATTAGGAAAACTGAGTTTATTTATTCATTTTATTTATTGTTACAAAAAAAAATTTAATGTAACGCGGTTACTAAATTAAATGGAAACATATGAAAAAAAATTTTTAGAGACCTTTTTATAACCCTCCTTGCCTTTCTTGACTCCAATTACATAAATAATACGAAAAAGTAGTTAATCTTTAAATTACATATTTATGGAAATAAGTTTTGCAGACGAGAAGCAAGCAGTGAATCCTACCTATGGAAATATTCTGAACTAATCAAACTACAAGGCAATAAAAATATATTTAGCTGTTATCTCCGTTGGTGTTATTTCGATTTAATTAACATTTTCATGCCGCCACTACATCCGCATGAGATCTGATCCTAACACTCTCCGTCTCTAGGCTTTTAATAATTACTTCCGCTTAACTATAGGAAACTTTACTCTGATTTTTTCAATTGGTTTCCCCCTTTCTTACACTGAGTATTTATTACTAAATGCTGGATGGTCACTGGATACAGTTGGAAAAATTATTACAAGTATCAGTACTGTGTGAATTTTTCCGCACTTACCACAGTTAGTTATTTGGCAATATTTACTGGTGTGTGTATACTTATGACATGATAACCAAATAAGTTTGCTTTAGGCAGAAAATCTAAGATTACTTTTTCGGTTAGATCTCACTGGGCAGTAATGTCATGTCAAAATCAGTGAAGGTGTACTTTTCTTTTCATGATTATATTTTTTATAAATAAAACAAAACTCTGATTTATAGTTCTGAAACCAATTCAGCAGCTCTGAGACATAAGCAACCCACGTAGAAACCTCAATGTAGTTGAAATAATATGGCACACCGCGATGTTTTTTTTTTTTTTTTCCGATCCTTCTAAAAGAGAAAGAAACAGTGAATTATTGAGTGCTTTCCTGTGAAAAAAGGAAATAAATCCTGTTGTGTATTACCTTTTACTACCTTTGGTATTTTAAGGTTACCTGTAGTGTTTATTTGTTATTTATGAAATATCCATTCTAAATGGTACTATTTTTTTAAATCCAGAGGTGAGGGGCCTCCTCGTGTTGTATCGCATAGAAGATAGAAAATTAAAAACATTTATTAATAAAGACAATAGATAATTGTAAAATAATAAGAAACAGTCAGAAGTCGAAAAAGAAGTGTGGGGGAGGGGGAGAGGGTACATCAGAAGATGGAGTTATAAGGTGATGTTGATAGGGTTTTTGGAACCTTTCCTGCCCTGCCACCTCGCAGGAAGGGGGAATG
>NW_027111933.1:242365-245050 GCF_000696795.3 Halyomorpha halys | reverse complement strand
TTCCTAATTTTCAAAAAATTAGTTTATAGAGGGGGAGTAGTGCGATCGTGCAAGATTTCGTATTCGAATTTTCTACGAAAATAAACGTTTTGAGATTCCTTAAGTCCAAAAAACCAAAACTAAATGCTCTATGCATGCGTGCGTGAACAGCCTAGATAAAAAATGAAAAGGCGTATGAATCTGAAACTACACATTGGAAAGGCTTCTGAAAGGTAACTTTTTCGATATCAACTGGCGGACATTATATAGAATAGATTTTTTACATTTTTTTTTTTCAATTTTCTCAAAAACCGCTTTAGCGATTTTTATTTCATATCATTATGCTATCCTCGAAAAACTCCACCTCCCCTCTGCCCCGGAGTTCATAGGCCGACGGCACACCTACCGTTCTTTTATAGGCAGATGGACTACAACCCAACTCTTCCGTCAGATCGCCTCTTGACCAAGGCCTGGGAGGTGGGATGGCGATCGGCGTGCTCGCAGAGGGAAGTGGTTCGGGATCTGCTGCCTGAATACGAATAATGTGTATTTCTTATTCCTATTTGTGTTTGTAAATAAATGAAAAATTCTAGAAGGGTTAGAAAAAGACAGCGAAAAACCAAAGTGTGGGGATTTCTTCTCCTTAAAAGGCAGTGAGTAATAATGCACATAATGGATCAGTACATTCTAGTGCTATTTTTGGAAATGTATATTGGACTTTCATATCACTTCTACCTTCTCTGGATTTCTGCTTCATAATATACATTTTCTTTCTTTCATAAGGACCTACAGGTAGTCCTGTCCTTTAGGACTTGCCATGCCCTTCACGACGGTAATCTAGTTCCTTATGCGGTAGAGTTACCTTCATATAAGGACCTTCTGCTAGTTCCTGTAGCACTTGCTTATCACCTTCACGACCATAAGCTTTACTTTAACCATAAGTTTCCATCCTATGAGGATTTACGGCTAGTTCCCGTAAAATTCATCTCCTTACCAGCTACCTAACCCAATACATACGTATTATCGAGGTCTTTTGTTGAAGAGTACCTCACATATAGTCAAAACTAAATAATTATAAACAGCCACCATAACAATTTGTTGAAAGTTTCGCCTTCCAGGGTGGTAAGTAAAAGTTGTGTAATGCATCACTATATTCTTGAAGTCTGAAAGTAATTTTAGCCAAAATGACCAAAGTACATTCAGCTATGAACCTACCTACCGTTAAAGGAACTATGCTCACCGAATGGTAGGGCCTGCAAGTATCTCTGTGAGTGGTACACTCGACGGTGCAAACCGACACTGTAACATTGGGAACCGACAATTAAAGACATCAAAACAGCTATGGAAATTTTTTTTTATAATTTTGAAAAAAAAATCAAAGCTGTGCATCTTTTATAGAGAAAAATGTAATGTAATCCATGATTTTTATTAGTAATCAAATTGTAAAAAAAAGAAAAACCATGTGTAGTATGCTGATGACCCTCTAAGGGCAGATGCATTAATAAAAATAAATCGGCAGCATGTGGAAAAATAATGTCATTAAATATTTTTATTTGAAACAAAGTAAGGTACATTGAGGATTTTAGATGGATTTTTTTTGTACTGCAAGGAATGGAAAAGAAAGAAATTAGATAGTTTAATCAAGTCACAAAGCTCAACTCTGTTAATTAATCATGTTAATGACCGTGTAACGGCTGAGTAAGAGACCGAAGCGTAGGTGAGAGGATCTCGTCAAGATTGAACTTGTAGATTTGGATTTGAACAACACTGGATAGATCCATGTGGACAGCGATTGGTGGTATGGTATCGAACCTTCGGGTTCGCTAAGCAATTTTTATTATAATTTATTATATTGGCTATTCTCATAGGAAACGGCAATTCCATGTCCAAAGCGTTTGCCACGTCCCTTAATGATATTTCTTGTTTAAAACATATTTTTGAATCATCTGGAACTATTTTTTTTTTATTTTCCTATTAATTACTTTTTTTAAAATAGAAAAACCAGTATTTGAGAAGTTCATTTATCACTCTCCCTTCATAATCTCAACTTTTGTGTTCTTAATGAGGTTTTTTCCGAGATTGTATCGAAAGATTGTTCTTTCATTGCGTCCACCACTGAAGTTGACAATTTGAATGTGATTGTATTTGTATTAAATATATTCCATTTTATAATGTCACAATACGCAAAAGTTGGAAGTATCACGAAGTAAGAAAACAAAGGGAGTCTTCAGAAATATTTAGTAGTAAATAAATGGATTTTTTTATAAATGTAGGATATGATTATTTTTTGGAAAGCACTAGTATCTATCTTGGATTATGGAATATATTTCCTTTATACTCGTCTTTTTTTTTATGTATTGCCATTTTTAAATTAACACAACTGCTCAACTTTTCATTTAACCTGATTTTAATGGCTTCGTTCGGTCAAAAAATTCAATGGTACAAGTTTCATGGGATTTAACTTTCAATAGAAGTAAAACGCTTCCTTGTAGAAATTGGTTAACGAAATACCTTTATATGACATTTTATAATGGAGATGAATATTCCTCTTTGACGGTAGGCATATTATTTTTAACTTTTCCGAAAACTTAGTTTTAAAATCGCCGCTCTCTACAAAAATTCCTCACAAGACTTCACCATTTTTTTTTCTCAACCTAATTGAAATATGTGGATGACAGTGTTATGTTTCAAACAAATGAATCTGAG
>NW_027111933.1:239248-240944 GCF_000696795.3 Halyomorpha halys | reverse complement strand
TAATATTTCTATTTAAGTTTTAGTTATATTCATATTTATAAACATAATTTTTCAAGTACTTATCTAAACTTTTTTTTACATTAAAATCGAAATAAACCAATTTAGAAAGTCAAGAACCGGTTTTATGACAAACTAACTCAGTAGAATTATGTAACTATAGAAATCTGACTTTTTATTTGGACTTCTTTGACAAATTTTCATTTTGTGGCGAAGTATCTCTTTTCACATGAATAATTTAAATATAAAACAATAATTAAAAGGATTGAGTAACTAATGTTATTGTTTATTAAATATATGAGAGTAACAATAGCCCCTTCATTAACCGGAAATCTGAGCGTGAATCATTTAACAATTATCTAGAGACTGACTGTCATTTTGTAAATAAACACTTTTCAAATCAAAGTATTATTTATTAATTAATTATATATATTAAGCTATTATCCATTTTTGTTATTATTACCCGGCGTACAATGGTTTGTATTGTTAATCTAGCCGTCCTAAACTGGTTATTTGGAATACGTTTTCTGCTGAACTATTGTACACATAAATGATTAATGGTAAATTATTTATGTTTTTTAAGGGGTACGTGTTTGTTTTGTTGAATATAAAACCATCATTCAAAAACTATTGAAGTTGATTAAATTCCAATACCAGTGGACCAATTTATTTTTTTCAATAAATAACACATACATGTGTTTTTCTCAGTCTCTTGATGATTAAAAGAATGCCAGGCTCTAAAAAAAATCCTTTATTTAAAAAGATTTCATTTCGGAACTTATTGAATGCATTTAAAATGAGGTCTAGGTTTCTTTTGGGATTTGGCTCCTGGTTTGCCAAATTTTTTTTTTTTTTTTATAAATTCATCTTTCAATGGTGTGATATTAAGACTAAAAAGTACACATATTACATAGCGTACATATTTAAACTCTGGTCCGGAAGAATAATCACGCAATTGTAAATTTTGTGAAATTGACTTTATTGTGTTGGCGGGCTCAAAAATACATTCACTGGTTGTTTGTAAATCGATATAGTAATACTAAACAATTCACCATGGTTGAAATTTTGCAAGTACAATTATTCCGATTTACAAACAATCAATAACTGCATTTATGAGCCCGCTTGCCCAAAAAAGTCTTGTTTCACAAAATTATACAGTTGCCGTCATTATCCTTTCAGAACAGCGGTACAGACTGTGGCCCAATTGAGCATAAAAGCAAAAAACAAAGTTTTGTTTACGTGTAATGTTGAATAGGAAGCGATAACTTAAATCTACTTATTCTGGTAATTCTTGATTGCAGTATAGGAATTTATATAAAATTTTCTTCTTAAGTATGTAGAATAAATTTGTTTAAACCACTTGAAGGAGACTTTCAAGCTGCTAAAAAGCGTAAAGTTTTTTTTTCTCATACGATAAACGTTCTTTTATCAGATTATATTTATTTATTTTCAAAATATGAAGGAGATGGTCGAGAATGCGGTCAAAAGAGATCAAAAAATAGTTATCAACTATTTAGTTTAAAAATTATAAATAATAATAAAACTAAAATAAATAAAAAATATCATTTTTAGCCCTGATGAAGCTCAACAAAGTGGGGTAAAGTGTCATTAAATAAATAGCTGTTAATTATTTTTTGTTTCCTTTTGAACGCATCCCAGACCATCTTCATATTCTTTTATCAGTTTTTATTGGACTACA
>NW_027111933.1:236566-238278 GCF_000696795.3 Halyomorpha halys | reverse complement strand
ATTTTCCATATATTCAACCGCTCTAGGGATGATTGGGCCTACATTTTTATGTTGACAATTTTTCTGCGAAACTCCTTTATTCCAGTAAAGGTGACACGATTTTTTTTTTTATCCCAAGAATAAAAGAAAGGTTTGGGAACCGTAAGCATAAATGACAAATGTTTGAAAAATCTTCCTGTTCAGGATCATTTATTGTTTTTATTTGAAATGAATAACCATCTCTAAATAATACCAGTTAGTAGTTTAAATAATGGAAAAATATATAATATTAAAAAATTAATGATTAACCAAAGGAGAACGTGTTTTTTTTTTGTTTTTTTTTCCGAACCCTCTAAAACAGAAATAAAAAGTGAATTACTAAGTGCATTACTGTGAAAAAAAAAGTAATTCGTGTTGTGTCTTACCTTTTAATACCTTAGGTATTAAGGTTACCTGTTATATTTAATTTTATATATGAGCTATCCATTCAAGGAGCTATTTTGAGTCCGGAGGTGAGGGGCCTCCTCGTGTTGTAAAAAAAAGGAGAACGGAAAAATATAGACCGGTTTTAATCGGAAAAATTCCGAGACCATGAGGTCTATCCCCATTGCAAACGCATATTTAGGACTTTGTTTTTTAAAAATTAATATTAAAGGCAATCCACAGCGAATGTGATGTTTAGCTAGTTATCTACAGGTTACCGATCTATTCTAATTGTGGGGGTGTCAAGTTTTACATTTCGTGGGACCCGCCACTTAATGAAAAAAGTCAAAGTCAATCCAGCCGGGGGGATTCGAACCGACGCCGCCCGCAGATCTCAGAATGATAGAGCTGTGACTAACCATCCGAGCTACAGACAGATGTCGACAATGTCGGCTCAAGTATCTTTATAGTGGATGAATAAGAATCCGCATCATTCAAAAGGTTTGGCATGGGTTTTGGCAGAAGCCATTTTCATTCTTTTCCCGCGTTCACCCACAGTATTGACGCATCCTTCTAATAAACCTGCACTGTTGCTGGGTACCTCCACTTTGGCTGAGTTATCAAGCACTCTCAGCAACAATACCAACAGAAAAACAAAAATATGTTGTATAATTTGCTTATCAGCATCCTAAAAATCAGGTACCCCATAGCTTATTTGAGAATAATTGCACAACTAAGACTCTCCGGTAAATATGCAATTACTCTAAGTGTCGGTCCGCACAAATATATTTTACACCCACAGAATCTGTCCTGCTTGTGATGAAACGGTATTGGAGGATTGTTTCCATTTTTTAACAAACTGCCACGCGTATCATGAGAACCGTAGATGCCGAAACTAAGCTATATTAGCTAAAACCAGTTTTATGAATTTTTGTCTGTGCCCTCATAATCTGATCTTAAACTTCTTTTTATATATGTAACTCAAAGCCTTATAATTAGAGTAGGATGCCTGTTTTCACAATAAGATTTATAGTTTTTTGTTTCTTTTATTTTATTTAGTAAGTAATGTCGCATTTGTACCGTTTTTTTACTCTGACTAATCTAGATAGTCTCAGTTTTAGTTTACAAATTGTTATTAACTATCTTCAAAATAAGATGTATGGTTTTTGTTTCTTTTATTTTATTAAGTAATATCGTTTCCATTCTACTTTTTCACACTGACTTATGTAGACAATTCCAGTTCGGGTTTACTGTTTGTTATTAGCTTATATAATAATCAAACAGTTTGCTGATTGTTATTATTATTATTT
>NW_027111933.1:232681-234621 GCF_000696795.3 Halyomorpha halys | reverse complement strand
GTTTATTTGTGTTTTTTCTGCTGACCGCAGCCCCCGACCATCTTCTCCTCTTATAAATCTACGGTCAACTATCTTCACACCATAAATATTTAAATGAATATTTCCCTTAGTAAAGAGAACATCATTTATCATGATCATTTATTATGATCCAACGTTACGCCCCACGTTGCAGGGCTTCATCGGGCCCAAAAAAAAGGCACAATCACTTAAATGATGTAAACATAAATGAAGAACGTAAATGAAAAATTAAAATGATGTACAGTGAAACGTAAAAATTAATTGAGAATAATAAAAGGTCTTAGACATTTAATGGAAACGGAAATAACAACAGATAAAAAAAAGATATAAAAATACAGTACCAATTAAAGATGGAAGAAGGGAAGTTTGAGTAAAAAATCATTTTGTTTTTATGTCATTTCATCAAAATGATTTTACTCTTATTTTAGTTTTATTACATAATATTTTCATACACTATTGTGGATATTTCCACTGTCAATCTATCAATTACATAGCTTAGCCAGTTAACATTTTCACATTGCAACAGACATTATTTTATCTATAATTTTCAGCTGATTCAAATAATCGCTATCAAAAATGGACATTTTGCATTGTGAACACCATATTATATTGTTCAGAATAATGTTTTATATATATATATAAACGTTTTTTTATTTCCTGAACATAATAAGTACAATATATATTGTATTGCTTTGGAATAACCCTCATACAAATTAAATATCAACTATTATTTTGGTAAAACAAAAGCTGAAAGAAAAAAAAATAATCATAACTATTTTAAATAAAATATGCAAATGGATGTTTCACCATTGAGAGAGATGGTCAGGACTGCGGCCAATAAGGAAAAAAAAATACTAATAACTATTTATTTCTTCTGCCGACGTTTCGACCTAAGTTGTAGGTCTTCATCAAGGTTACAATAGAAAGATACAAAGGTAGAGTTAATGTAAGAGTAAAAGAGTGATATAAATAACATACAAATATTTAACATAAAAATTTAAAGATTGTATATAAATAATCAAAAAGTTTAAATAAAATAATAAGGAAGATACTGATACAATTTTTACGTTTTACTGTACAACTTTTTATTTTTTCATTTACTTTGTTCATTTATGTTTACATCATTTAAGTGTTTGTACTTTTTTTGGCCTTGATGAAGCCCTGCATCGTGGGGCGAAACGTTGGATCATAATAAATAATTTTACGATTATTTGTGTTTTTCTTTTACCGCTCTCGGACCATCTTCCCTTTATTATCACACACGGTCTATATTTCAAAATATGTTTTAATCAATACGTTTAATAAATACGTTTTAATCAATTATTACGGAATTTTTGTCCATTGATCTCGTCGATAATTGTATAGTTATTTATTTTATAATATGCTGTTTAATTACCTCAACCTTAGTCATACTGAAACGTTTCATTGCTCTGTCCAATATGTATACCGCTAGCTCCTAATGTCATACATTTAATATTAAAAAACAAAACAATAAATGCATTTACAAAAGCAAAATGAAAACAATAATGTTTTGGACGTTGTTCCAAAAAATCTGACCAAAAGAAACCTGAACAAACGCCATGGACCTCTTTTACTCGAAAATATAGAAGCTATAATTAGTGTACCAAGCGGATGGACAAAAAATAATCTTATTGTTGGTTAGCCTTTTATTGTACTGTAAAAGTATCAATTTTAAAATATTTATAAATGCGGTAGAATTTTTGAGACCATACGAAATATGATTATCTAGGCTTAGTAAATAATACCCCAGATCGGTTATTATTTGAGACTGAATTTTCGTGCAAATTCATCTTTTCTTCTAGCTTAAAATTATGGCAAACCTCGATAGAAATCCGAATCATGGATAAAACATTCAAATAACACTAATTATAAATGGAATTTGGTCCGGGTGCGGTCAACTA
>NW_027111933.1:231804-232631 GCF_000696795.3 Halyomorpha halys | reverse complement strand
ATTTTTTGTTTCCTTTTGAACGCATCCCAGACCATCTTCATATTCTTTTATCAGTTTTTATTGGACTACACATTCCCTACTTTTAGAAAAAATTCCTTGTTTGATAAGCCTTTAGTAAATGTTATTTAAGTTGGTGTCTGTTTCAGAATACGCTTTTCTAAAACGTTTTGAGTCTTACAATCCCAGATCTTCTTCAATTCTTCAAAGTTTTTGAATCGGTATCCTAACCTTTCTTAGCTTTTTCTCTAAATACGGCATTTGAAACTCCATTTTCCTAATTGCTCACAAACGGATAGATAACTTGAGTATTTATCGTCAGGTTTTTGCTTTCTCTTTACTATGTATGGAATATATAGTTAGGGAAAGTTTTGCGATCGTACATAATTTCGAATTCGAGTTTTCACCAGAAATTCATCTTTTGAGGTTCATTAAGTCCAAAAAACCAATTCTCGAAAAGTGGTGTGTGAACAGCTCAAAAAACAAAAAGTTGTACAGAACTGAAATTACATTTTTAAGACGTATATTTTCTAGGGATGTGCCAGAAACTTTTTCGATAAAATACACTGACTTCATCATCACATTCATGACCACTTTATAGAAGTACTATTTTCATATTATTTTTTTTCGATTTTATTGATAGGTATATCAATGTACAATTGAATTTTCTTTAATATTTAATATCAGATACATCTTTTCTTTATTAAAGAAGTTTAACATGGCAAATCACTGGTACCCAAAGAGTATTCCGCGGCACCCTCAGGTGCCTCAAGCATATGCCAGTGGTGCTATTAGCGAATTCCAATTTCTCAAAATAGTACAAAACGAAG
>NW_027111933.1:230747-231304 GCF_000696795.3 Halyomorpha halys | reverse complement strand
GAATTATCACCGACGAATAAATACTAGTCATGTTTTCAAAATTTATATTGTCCCTTGTTGAGATCTCTAATAAACTGGCTCAACGAAGATCAAATACATTCAGAACTATAGATTATTATTATTGATTTTTTTTTTAATTATGTATAAGTAACTTTTCAATCAGGTGTGAGCTTCTGAATAACTTTATAAAACAAGCAAAAAAATAATTGAGTTATTTTTTTCTGAATATTTAGTATTTTCTCAAAACATTTACCATTAGAATACTTGGTAGTACAAAACGAAGTAAAAAATAAATAAATTGAGAACAATATTTCAAATTAAAAGCAGTGCTTTCTAGTACTTACTTTACATTGTTTCATTTTTATTTTCCATATATTCAACCGCTCTAGGGATCATTGTGCCTACATTTTTATGTTGACAAGTGTACTGCGAAACTGCTTTATTCCAGTGTGTGTGACACGATTTTTTTTTTATCCCAAGAATAAAAGAAAGGTTTGGGAACCGTAAGCATAAATGACAAATGTTTGAAAAATTTTCCTGTTCAGGATCATTAATTG
>NW_027111933.1:229803-230697 GCF_000696795.3 Halyomorpha halys | reverse complement strand
CCAATGCTTCGGCCAATCATCTTTTTGTGTATATAATCCACGGCCAACTATTCCACTCATCATTATGAAACTATTTTTCGGGTAAAGACAACGTTTTCCTTTTGACATAAAGAGTTTTTTTAAGACAGACCATTTGGGTGACCACTACCCGATATTAAAGATTATGTCATTGTTACATATTTGAGGAATAGACTGTTCATATAAACCTCGGATATATAAAGGCTTCAAAAAAAGATTTTAACTAGTCCTCGAATCCAGGATAGAGGAATTGGATGTGATTTCAATTAAACCTGGATTCCTGACTGACAGTAAGACTGATCTGTTCCTTGAGGGATGGGATCTTCCAGGGCGTGGAACATCTCGGTGTAGTGGGCGCGGGGCGATCGCAGGAATCGATAGCGCGTTGGATCGCCGCTAGGTGGCGCCGTGGTTGGGCCAGCGCTTCGAGCGTCAGTAGCCCTCGTGCGCTGATGCCCTGAGGACGGTACTTCGCCTTTAGCAATGTTTGACACAGAAGCCTTCATTAGGGAGGTGATGAAGAGGCCGGCACTCTACTCGAGCAGGGCCAGGGAGTCCGGGGACTCGAAGATCGCCTACTGGGAGGAGATCGGGCAGGTCATATACAAGGAATGGCCGAGCCTCAACCGGCCCGAACAGCGGATGGAAAGGAGTACGTATCCTTGGCATATCTTATGGATCATATTCCGTCTAGTACTCTCATTATGTAAGGGACATCTTGACCTTGTTCTCGGAATCGATCCGACAGTGGCGCCTCTAGCGTCGGCTGTTTCAACCTTGGCCGATGTAAACATCTCGCCAGGAGTTGAGTTGTTTTAGTTCATTACTTACAACCGTCAATGTGACCCTGTCGGGAGTCGCAGCGATGGTAACCTT
>NW_027111933.1:229329-229753 GCF_000696795.3 Halyomorpha halys | reverse complement strand
TACAAAAATTCCTCACAAGACTTCACCATTTTTTTTTCTCAACCTAATTGAAATATGTGGATGACAGTGTTATGTTTCAAACAAATGAATCTGAGGAAAATCGAGTTTATATATTGGTATTTTAGACTGGAAAACTGATATTTTCACTTTTGAAAACTACCATTATTTAACGCTCAGGAAATCAAACAAAATGTTAAAGGAGTACTTAAAATAATCTACAAAGGAAAAATCTCTATTTTTCTAGAAATATGCCAAACCAAACTACTTTTCATATATGACAAGATGGGTTGCGGTCAATGAAGAACACAATTAAATAAACTTATTTATGAGAGCCAATGCTTCGGCCAATCATCTTTTTGTGTATATAATCCACGGCCAACTATTCCACTCATCATTATGAAACTATTTTTCGGGTAAAGACAAC
>NW_027111933.1:225758-226781 GCF_000696795.3 Halyomorpha halys | reverse complement strand
ATTCCCTACTTTTAGAAAAAATTCTTTGTTTGATAAGCCTTTAGTTAATGTTATTTAAGTTGGTGTCTGTTTCAGAATACGCTTTTCTAAAAAAGTAATTACTTATTCATAAACCACTTTATAAAATTAATTATACTTTATAAATGATACATATAATACTGAATTATTTATAAAATTATGTTAAATATAGTATTTGATATAGAACAAACTTTCCCTTTAAAAATAATGAGGTTTACAAATTGACGTAAAATTATAAAAGTACTTAAGATAGCTATCTTAAATACTTAAAGATTTTAGAAAATTGTGGACGAATCTAAGCTTGATCAATTCCAGACTTTGACATAATTAACACGGACTTAAAGTTTAACAAACATGGGAGTTTTACCAAACGTAGGGAATCTGTAGTCCAGTAGGATGATAAAAAAATAATCGCTAATAATTTTTACGAAAACTAACATTTGCTATTGGTTTTTTCATCCCATTGCGAAAGATTTCGTTATGCTATAAAATATGTCTTGAAGAGAATTTTATATACTTTACGACAGCGTAGTTGGAACTTTTTTCAATAGTTTTTGAATGGTCACTTCCTATATAGCTAAAACCTAACGCTCATGCAAACTCAAGATATCAATGTTTCCTTTCCTGAAGAGAATCAATTCATTAAGTATATAGTTTTTTTTAATGCTCTTGAGGTCGAAAATCACCTCTTTAGAAATTGCCCATCATAATTGCACAACAGTTTTGAATCTTACAATCTCAGATCTTCAATTCTGCAAAGTTTTTGAGTCGGTATCCTAACCTTTCTTACCTTTTCTGTAAATACGGCATTCGAAACTCCACTTTCCTACTTGTACACAAACGGATAGATAACTTGAGTATCTATCGTCAGGTCTTTAGCTTTCACTTTCACTATGTATGGAATATATACTTAGGGAAAGTTTTGCGATCGTACATAATTTCGAATTCGAGTTTTCACCAGAAATTCATTTTTTGAGGTTCATTAAGTCCAGAAAACCAATTCTC
>NW_027111933.1:221497-223963 GCF_000696795.3 Halyomorpha halys | reverse complement strand
CGGTAAATATGCAATTACTCTAAGTGTCGGTCCGCACAAATATATTTTACACCCACAGAATCTGTCCTGCTTGTGATGAAACGGTATTGGAGGATTGTTTCCATTTTTTAACAAACTGCCACGCGTATCATGAGAACCGTAGATGCCGAAACTAAGCTATATTAGCTAAAACCAGTTTTATGAATTTTTGTCTGTGCCCTCATAATCTGATCTTAAACTTCTTTTTATATATGTAACTCAAAGCCTTATAATTAGAGTAGGATGCCTGTTTTCACAATAAGATTTATAGTTTTTTGTTTCTTTTATTTTATTTAGTAAGTAATGTCGCATTTGTACCGTTTTTTTACTCTGACTAATCTAGATAGTCTCAGTTTTAGTTTACAAATTGTTATTAACTATCTTCAAAATAAGATGTATGGTTTTTGTTTCTTTTATTTTATTAAGTAATATCGTTTCCATTCTACTTTTTCACACTGACTTATGTAGACAATTCCAGTTCGGGTTTACTGTTTGTTATTAGCTTATATAATAATCAAACAGTTTGCTGATTGTTATTATTATTATTTTATTTATTCATTATTATTACAATGATTGTTAAATTATGCCATTGCCAACTCTATTTGTACGGGGGTTGCCTCATAAACAAATAAATAAATTATTATTATTTGCTTAATAATATATAAAATATATTAAATTAATGTACTTTTATGTATAAATGTGGGAGCGGGTAGCTCAGTGGTAATGCACTGTGCTACGAACTCCGAGGACTACAGGACATTTTTTTAGGAAAACAGTAGATCATCTTGATTTTCCGAAAAAATAAACAAAAATTGTAAGCAACATAACATATTGAAGTATGATTCACATTAGAGTACGATGTAGATTTGGTGATAAGTTTTTGTCAATGGAATGGCATACAACCTTCAGTCATTGTTCACGGCACCTGTTGCTGCTACCACCCTAACTGAATATGTCATAATGAAAGGTTAAAGGGGCAGAATGAGTATGAATGTATTCATTCATACTCATTCTGTCCCTTCAACTTGTTGATTCCAAGATCAATGATTGTAATTGCATTTAGGTTGCATAAACCTCGATGGGAACATCCAGAGGACGCCCGTCTCCAATTCATAAGCATTTATTCTCCACCAGATTGATATTTTACACTGAACATATTTATTACCATGTTGTTTATAAAGTTATGCAAAAAAAAAAAATAAAAAAAATAATACTGTACTTTTTAGTTCGAGAAACTCAAAATATACTGAATATATACAACTGTGAGGGGAAAGAATGGCTGTCTGCAATGCAGGCCGAAACATAAACATTTAATGAATAATTTTGTTATTTTATATGTTATTCTTTGCTGTCAGCCTAACAACTACATTCTTGTTAAGCCATACGATAAAATATCTATAAGTTGTATAGAACTTATCCTATGCGTATGATTGTACAGTTTTCTGAATTATCACCGACGAATAAATAGTAGTCATGTTTTCAAAACTTATATTGTACCTTGTTGAGGTCTCTAGTAAACTGGCTCAACGAAGATCAAATTCAGAACTATTGATTATTATTATTGATTTTTTTTTTTTTACTTATGTATAAGTAACTTTTCAATCAGGTGTGAGCTTCTGAATAACTTTATAAAACAAACAAAAAAATAATTGAGTTATTTTTTTCTGAATATTTAGTATTTTCTCAAAACATTTACCATTAGAATACTTGGTACAGTTCATTAAAAAAAAGAAAAATTACAATTAATAAATATCATTTTAAAATATTATTTTACTCATTATAAATTATTCATTGCAGTTCGCGAATTGAGAAAGAAATGGAAATCTGTTCGAGACAATTTTCTCAGAGACATGAAATCACCTGGCTCCCGGAAGAAGAGATATGTTTATCACGATTTAATGACATTTTTGATTCCACATTTGGACCCTAGAAGGTAATATTATTTCAATTAATTGTCAAGTAATAAAAATATATGTTAAAAGGAAGATGGTTCGGGTGCGGTCAAAGAAAAACTCAAAGCCAACGTTTCGCCTCACGTTGCAGGGCTTCATCAGTGCCGAAAATACACAAATAAACAAACGAATTATTTATTTGTGCCGACGTTTCGACATGATTTTCAGGTCTTCATCTGGGCTATAAAAAAAAAAGACAACAACCATCATTCGGAGAGAAAAAAAAAGAATAGACTAAAAATTTGAAAATACAGTAGATAAGAATGTTATACTGATGAGTGACATTAAAACAATTAACTAACATTTAAATTATCTAAAAGGTTTTTAATGTTACTCATCAATATATACTGATGAGTGACATTAAAACAATTAACTAACATTTAAATTATCTAAAAGGTTTTTAATGTTACTCATCAATATAACATTCTTATCCACTGTATCATTCATTTATTACTCACATTTATATGTATATAAATAATAATGTTATCAATCTACT